>NC_064850.1:96316633-96479133 GCF_024139225.1 Suncus etruscus | reverse complement strand
TCTGAAAGTTTTAAAAACTACTAAAGAAAGATAAATAAATCAAATAAAAATTAATAATACCCAGACACACCTGGAACAATCAAATCAAAAGTTCTGGCTTCTACATTTTTGGAAACCTTCCCCAGGGATAGAAACCCTGTGCCATTCAGGTTTGTAGCTACTGCCGTGGCTCATTGCAAAACTCCCGTCACCAGACAGTCAGCTCTGGCCACAGTAACCCAACCCCCCAGCTGCATCCTCTCTATCATTAGGGGAACAGTTAGTCACATTCAAAGAAAGCTACTTCCCAAATGGGTTAACCAGAAAGAACTCTAATTTTTACTCACTGTAATTCCCCTTTCTCATTGCCATGGTTGTTAAAACAGACTAAAAGCATGGAATTTGGGTAAACGGTTATACCCAACAACAGCAGCAAGTCAAAGGCAGATCCCTCAAAACCCAAAGAAATAAATAATCATTTCCCAAGAAGAAAGAAGGCTTTCTCAAAGAGAAAAATGGGAATGGGCCTCAAATGAGATGATTTAGCCCCAGTTCTTATGAATAAAAAGATGAAATAAAAAGAATGCAATCCCTTAGGGGCTCAGTTTTTTAAAAGAAAAAACTATGTGCCCTTGATCTGTAAAAGATGGACATCTCTTCATCTCTACCATCTCTTCAGTTCCAAAGGAATAACTTTAAACTTTACTAAAACTCAATGTGATTAGGAGTTCTCATGCTCCTATATAAAGCCTGACATGAGAGCCACCAGGGAAGTCACATTGCCATGTTTTGGAAGAAAAATAAAGTCATGGAGAAAAACACTAATGGAACATTGTAGGATCCCAAACATCCCAAAACAGGAATCCTGAGAAGCAGAGGAGCTGCTGAGGAATGGACAACAAAAAGGTGATGGCCTGTATCCACAACCCACTATCATTACCATCATGACTGGGAAGTCAGAGTAGGTTGTCATACCCTTTCCTATCGGCCAGGTAGGGAGGCACCCTAAGCTTAAAGCTCTGTCCAGACTCTTATCAGGCAAAGCAATCAGCCTTGGCCACCTCCATCAATGTGGGTGCCACATAAGATGCACTGGACACAGTTAGTGTACTCACAAATTTCTGCCATGCTCAGTCACAATTGAGAGTGACTAAGTACTTGTGTGTGTACATGTACTACATGCATGTGTGTATGTGTATACACATGCATATCTAGCCATTAAGAACCCTGAGCCCAAGACATGCTGACCACTCATATTCAAAAGCAAGAACTTTGTTAGGGCCCAATACATCCATTTCCCCCACCATCACCTTGACTTTAGCTGACATTCTGAGCAGCAGGACTATTTGGAACTAGAAAATTCCCAATAATCTTGTGTCCTGCTCCAGAAAAAAAAAAAAAAAAAAAAAAAAAAAAAAAAAAACAGAGAACATGCTCTGGGAGCATGTGAGCACAGAGTCCCCAAGCTCTGTATACATCACAGGCAGAGTGAGATGCGGATGACAAAGGGATCTGGTGGCTTATTAACAGGTGAAGACTCACTCCCTTCATAGGCTGCGGAGCTTTCTTCACCTCCACACAAAAAAAGCCAGGGCAGGAAGAAGTCCCAGGGTGGGTCAGGATTACTGTAGCATCCCTAACTTTGGACCCATACAGTCCACCTCTGCTTCCTGAAATTGCACACCGGGACACCAGGCAAGTAGGTGAGTCCCACCCTACAGTCTCCCTCACAAGATACGAACTTAGTAAAGTGAGACTCTGATCCTTTGGCACAAATCTCAGGAGTGAGCTTTCTCGGTCTTTTTCACTTTTCACTGTCTTCTGTTCAATTCAGCACCAGGGAACACATCAGCCCAAGTCTCCCAGGAGTGCCTAGATTTCCTGTCATTTTTGAAGCTCAAGATGTGCACAGGACACCTGAGCAGGCCTAGCTCTGTGGTGTCTTCTTGCAGAAGGCACAGGTGTCCTTTGGTGAAATGTCAGTCCTCGTCAACAAGGGAACCAATGGGAGTGGAAGCCAACAGCAGAGAAAGAGTCCACCCCAATAGTCTGACAGATAACATGGCCTTCTAATCTCTGGGCTAAGATCTAGTTATGTGGTGAAAACTTTGGTCCTAGATTGCAAAAAGTTATTCTGATGTGGTCAGGGTTTTTACAAACATTTTCTAACCCAAGTTAAATGAATGCTGTAAAGGGACTCATCAAAGTATCCATTACAGATACATTTATATTACAGGGTGTCTATGTTCACACATGTGTCCTCGTCAGAAATAGGGAGCAAACCCAAGTGCCACATGGATGCAAAAATGACAAGCAGTGGATGTAACCACAGTGACACTCCTGAGCCACGCCTCTTCAGGAAAGCCAGCCAGCAGGCAGTAGGGCCTAGGGCTGGGAAAGCCACCTCGCCTGCCCTCAGGCCCTCTGCAAAGAGCTGGGACAAGCTCAAGGACACTGGGGTGAAGGCTGAGTTCTCCCAGGTGCTCTGGATGGCCTTTCAATTAGACCTGAGCTCTCCCATGCAGAAGCAACAGGAGAGCAGGTCCAAGAGCAACCCCAGCCATAGGAGAGACCCTGCTCACAACCACAGGCCAATGCTAGGCCTCTTAGCTTTCCCCTCCCTGCCCCTGCCCAACCTGCCATGTGCTATGAACCATAGCGACTGCAGTACTGGGACTCTCAAGCTCTTGGATCAATCAGTGATGGCAGGAGCCCAAGAGTGGCCTCAGTTCATGCATTCCTCAACAAGTATCAGAGGAAGGCCTCAGTGAGTGACACCAGAGGTTGTGCAGGAAAAATTAAGGCAGGAGTCCTCAAACTACAGCTCGCTGAGGACATTTATCAGGCCTGCTGGGTGTTTTTGTCACTGCTGTCTGTCCTGCTTAGCAGTAGACTCATCCTCATCCTGGGCCCACTGTGTGCACATGTGGGATGTGTACTGCTCTCTCCAACGACCGACTCCTCCTCGCAGTCTCAGGCAGCGGTCCTCAAACTATTACCCTGGGGCTATACTATTGCTCAGTTTTTTTTAAAACTATAGTCCAAGTCTCCAATGGTCTGAGGGACAGTGAACTGGCCCCATTTAAAAAGTTTGAGGACCCATGGACTAAGCAATGAGATAGAGAAGGTCTGCATTAGCAACACAGCTAAAGGCCCAACGGGACACAGGATAAAACCCAATGTTTGAACCCAAGAGATATAATCCAGGGGTCACAGTGCTTGTGTTGTACATGCTTGTACGTGCTTGAATCAGCTCTCAAATCCTGGTTTTGAACAGCATATGGTTCCCCACCAAGCCTACCTTGGAGTAATCCCTGAGTCATTAAATATAGGCAAAAGAAAATTTTTATTTTTAAAAGCAAAGCACAAACTTATGCCAAGAAGAAGCAAAGAAAATAATAGAGGGAGCTGAACACAGGCTTCAGAATAGCCCCTCATCTGGGCCCAATGGGTAAGAAAAGAGCCCCGGCTCACATCAAATGCTCCTCCCACAGCAGGAGTCTCTGGCTCTTTAAGAAAGGAGAGATCTACGCAAAGAGCCTGCTGGCACTAGACATGAGCTAGATTAAGGGTTACAAACTGCATCTGAGAACTGACTCTGAACTAGTATCTGTTCTACTGCTCCACAGAGCATCTAGATAACAAGATGCCCCATCTTGCAAAGGAGATGATTGAGGCTTTAAATACAAAGGTCATACAGCTGATGGTGGCAGGGCCAAGTCTACAGGTGTGTGTTCCAGTCCCTGCCATGGTGACGGCCCTTCCCTCAGACCTGGTCTTCTCTCACTCACCAAAATGGAGGTAAATCAACAGCTGTTTCCTGCAACACGCCTGACCTTGCTAGTGTTCCCAACTCGCATGGACACAGAGGACCCCTGAAAGCCAGCACCATTTTCTCTAAGCAACAGCCCTGCCATCTCTGTGCCCTCTCAGCTGTCTGGATGCCACATGCAGGATGGTCTGGAGCTCTGCCCTCCCACCAGTGTCCAGGGAAGGGTAAAGGGCGTTCCTACTGCCTGCACAAAGGCCTGACAAAGACCTCATTGTGCAGGTCTCAATAGGCAGCTCTGTGGGACGGCAATAATATTATTTTCTGCTGATGATGAGCCATTGCCATTTTTAAACTGGGAACATTCAGCTTCACTCTCCACTATAGCCAATGCTACTTGGTTTTTATGGAGTTTTGTGGTAGAAGGGACCACACCCGGTGATGTTGAGGGGTTACTCCTGGCTCTGCACTCAGGAATTACTATGGGGCTATGGGAACCATATGGGATGCCGGGGATTGAATCCAGCTCAGCTGCAGACAAGCAATCACCCTACCTGCTGTACTATTACTCCAATTCCCATGCAGTGCTTTTTGAGACAACAATGAGGACTCTGGGTGCAGTATTCTGGGAGACACTCAGTACTAATGGGGAGAAAGTCAGGAAGACCAGAGAAAACGGACGTCATTTGCTGGACAGACACCCTCTTGTAATGGCTTGTAACCTGACCATTTTCAAATGCCCTAAGCATGTATTTATGGCCTCAACAATTGTTAAATTCTCAGTCTCTGAGCCAGAGAGAGTACAGTGAGTAGAGGGCTTGTATGGCCAATCTGGGTTTGACCTTGAGTTCCATATACAAATAAAACCACAAGCACTACCAGTAATGATGTCTGCACACTGCAGAGTATAGCCCAAAAACTCAAAAAGGAAAAATAAAAAAAGAAGCCATGACCTCATGGGAGCAGGTCGTGGGGACTGATGAAGTCACGTCAGCAGCTGTTTCTCTCTGTAGAGCATATCCACCACCGTCTCACCGAAGCAATTCAGAACGGTTGGTTAGCCAACCAATAGCCAGAGATTCTGATCCTGAGTCTGTTTGTACTGAGGGAAGGGCTGGCTCTAAGGACTCATGGAGAGTTCAGTGAGCACAGGCCCCTCACAGGAGTTCATACTGTTCTCAGGCTATAGAAGTAGCAGAGCCTGGGGTGTGATGGGTCAGCATAGCTCCAGCCATTTCTGATTACTGCTCATTCTCTGGGTGAGTTCATTCAATCCTGACTCTCACCTCATTGACTATCTGCTGGCATCTTGATGAAAGGCTGAGGGAGATGGGAAGTGAGAGTAGGACTGGCTGGCCAAACAGGAAAGAGGCCCACAGTCACTGGGAAAGAAGGCCCAAGGGACAGTAGACCTCAGCAAGAAGGAATCATCCACATGGCAAAGATAGTAGAGAAAGAAGGGAGGAGAGGGGTAAGGAACAGGTCAGGATTGAGAGGTGAAAAGGCACATTGAGGAATGCAGGAGAGAACAAGAAAACAGTTGGGTGGGTCTTCTAAAAAGAAGTCTCTCTTTCTCTCCTTCTCCCCCTTCCCCCTCCCCTTCCCTCTCTCCCTTCTCTCCCTTCTTTCCCTCCTCTCCCTCCTCTCCCTCCCTCTCCGCTCCCCCCTTCCTTTCTCCCTCCCCCTCTACCACTTTCTCTCCCTCTCCTCTCATTTCTCCCTCACTCACTTTCTTTCTTATGGGCAAAGTGCATTTGATTGAGGGTCAAATCTGTCAAATATGTCCTGAGCTCAGTGATCCTATGAACCTCAGCTACCAAAGCCACAAAGGACCTCCAGAGCTATCAGTGCCAACACTACCATTACTGTGCAGATGAGCAGAGCCATCCCAGAGGTGGCATGTCCAAGGTCACACCACAGGTTGGTGTCAACAAGAAACCAGAATTCCAGTTGGGAGCACCTCCAACAGAAAAGTCACTCACTCAGCACTCCTGGCAGAGAAGAGTTCACTGACCACAAAGGAGAGAAAGGATTACCTGTATACTGTGACACCTCTGTGACCCCCCCCCCCCCTATATGCACTACTCCTGAGACAGAATTTAATCTTGACATCACCTTCCAGGCCAACACCCAAGTACTCTATGCTTCCCCATGCTCCTGTGTCACTCCAGACAGCTGACAAAAAAGATGGTAATGCCTGATGATGCCAAGGGAGTCCTGACGAATCCCTGAGAAATGGTATATATGTCTAGTGAGCCATTCCCCAATCCCTGCCCCTGCAATGACACCCATTAGATTTAAGGATGACATGTACCACAAGAAAAAGGTGAGGAGGGGCCAGAGCAATAACAGCAAATATAACATTTGCTTTGTATATGACCAACCAGAATTTGATTTCCAGTACCCTATATGGTCCCCTGTGTCTGCCAAGAGTAATTCTGAATACAGAACCAGAAGTAAGGTCTAAGCACTACCATGTGTGGACCAAAAACCAAAAAGAAAGAAAGAAAAAGGTAAGAAGATTTCAAGCAGAGGCTTCCAAGGAGTGATGTAAAATCTGTCAAAGAAATAAAGGAAAAATAAATCTGTCAAAGGAGCCTGCCCCTCAGGCCAGATACGAGGAAAAGCTTGGAAGTGAGTGTGTAGATGGGAAGTAAGAAAACTCAGCCAAGAAGAGGAGATAGGTAGAGAAAAGGGAAGCTGAAAAATGGTGAGAGCCTGAAGACACAGGTAAAGGTCTGTCATTCCAAGCCAGCCATAAGTTCTTCTGAAGTATTAAGCAGCTAGGTTCTTGCTCCCTGAAATGAACCTTCACATTTTATTTTTAGATGTTGAACATTCCCAAGGCAGCGTGACTACTTCCTCAAACACAAAACAGCATTTGTCAAAAGGTCCACCCGTGGCCTAAGCACACACTGACAGTTTATAAGCAATCATGTGTGCCACGCTCCTAGGAAATACTCTTTAGATCAGACAAAATGAAAAAAAAAAAAAAATTCTTTGGCAGACACACCTGTCTGCTTCTGGCAGCAATGTTCATATCTAAAGGATGGTTTGTGACATCAGTAGTGTTATTCCTTGTGCAAACCTGCCCAAGTCCAATTATGTCAAGCCCAGGCCAGGAAAGATCACCCAACCCCAAACGCAATTTGAGTTCCTTATCAGTGGAATGGAGAGGTTCCTCATTTAAAGGTTCATCTACTTCTCTGTGTCCTCATTCTCAGATGCATGCTTAGAAATTTCTTTTAAATAAAAGGCTCAAACTGATAGCTTTCAGCATTCCTGCCAACAATACTTCTCCTTAAAGTAGTCCCAGCCAAGCTACATATTCAGGTTTAGGGGGGAAATGTCCCCAAAGAGAGAAAAGAATAAAACTGTTCCTTTTATCCTGCCAACTTTCTCTAAAACTTTATTCTCACAATGATCTGGAGAATTTAAGAATCAAAAACGCAGGCATAAAAGGCAAACAGATGGCGAGCCCCACTCCCCCCAGAGACATGGTAGACCAAACCATCACTCAAACCAGCAACTTTCAGAAGACAACACTCAAACAACATAGGCTCATGTTTGTGTGACCATTATGAAGCACTCAGGCTATTACAGTCTCAATTGTTCTTACTGATCATAGTGGTTCCGCCGGCCAGGGCTGCCTTGGTGCCTTGAAAGAAGTCATCAGCAGAGGTCATCCCCTGGTCTGGCATCTGGAAGCGGGTGTGGACATCAATCCCCCCAGGGATCACCATCCTGGAATGTGCTTCTATGGTCTTCACTCCTCCTGGCACAATCAGGTTTTCTCCTATTTGCCTAAATAAACAGGGTGGGCGATGACAGATTTAAATGGCTTCTTGAATCAAAGGAGATGTGGTGGCATTTTCCCCATACATTACTCTTACCAGATTGTGCATAAATCCAGATGACTTCCCTGTTATTATTCATGAACTGCAAAGCCTCACTCCCTTCCCCAACTAAGAAGCAATCTAGAGTACACAAGAAAATACAAATGCTCGTATGGTTTCAGAGGACCCACAGAACTAGCAATATTTGACCAATATTAAAATTTTAGCATAGAAAATTATCCTTTTTAACACAAAAAAAATGGAGCAAGATGATGACAACCAAAGCCCCAAAAAGAAACCTTTATGATTGAAAGTATTTAAATATTTTAAAGCACATCATCATGAAAATTAAAATCCATTAGGCTGAGGGACATGGATTTACTTCTAATCTAAAAATATATACCTTTCTATAACATCTTTCAACCAATCTTTTTGTTTTTGTTTACTAGCCACACCAGGCAATACTCAGGGTTTCTCCTGCCTCTGCACTCAGGAATTACTGCTGGTGGGCTCAGGGGTCCATATGGGGTGTAGATTATCAAACCCAAGTTGGATGACTATGTGCAAGGCAAGAGCCCCTTACCAGCTGTATATCAATCACTCCAGCCCTTCCACCTATTTTTGGGGGGTCACACCCGGCAGTGCTCAGGGGTTACACCTGGCTCAGCGCTCAGAAATCACTCCTGGCAGGCTCGGGGGACCATATGGGATGCCGGGATTCTAACCACCGTACATCCAGGGTTGTCTTCATGCATTCAAGGCAAACAGCCTACTGCTGTGCTATCTCTCTGGCTGCTCCACCTATCTTTTTAAAAGGAAAAGTAATCAAGGAAGAGCTGGTAACATTCTAATACAAATCAGTAGAGACAATTAGCACCTAAGACTGCTTACTTCTTGGCCAGTTAGGTTGACAGAGATGATGTTGTTTCGTAAAAGGGGCAAGAATGGAAGTCGTGGTACTTGAGAAAATGGAGCTAAGATGGTCCCAAAAAAACACAGAGAAACATTTAAACATGGAAACTGTAAAAGCTATTTTAGGTTCATAAATTAGGGTGTGAGTTTCCAAGCAATAGACTCATCCACTCCAGTTTTCCACTCTTCTGGACTGGTTTGGTGCTAGCACTTGATAAATGCTGCTTATTTAAAAGATGTCATTGGCTGGAGTGTTTGTTTTTGAACAGATGTGCTATTTCTCCAGAGCCCTGGGAGCTGTCCCAGTCCGAAGGGTATGAGGATACTGGTATGAATTCAGTTTAACCCTCTAAAGTCCAAAATAGTCTAAATCAGTAACTCCTTGTTTCTTTCTCCTTTGTAACACAATCAATGCACAATAAACATAAGGGTTAGTTTGTGTTAGAGGCAGTTAATGAATAAAGTCTGAAACGCTCAAGGGGTAAGACAGTAATCTGCGTTATGTGGTAATTAATCTGATGTCCTTTGGTTCTTCCAACTTGGAGTCCTAATTCAGAAAGCAGATGTGCTGGCTTATTTAAGAAGCTGTACTCTATATTTTGTGTACTGATTGGGCAATTTATTCCAAACAATAACATTCTAGGAAAACTTTAAATATATATATACATATATATATGTATATATATATATATATATATATGCATCATAAACCAAGTATTTCAGCTTGGCACTAAGAAGATACTGTGTCACCTCAGCTAAAAATAGTAGATTACATAATGCCTAAGAAAATGGGTATGTGTTTAATTGTCACTTTTTAATTTGAATTTTCAAATTCACTCATACCACCAATAAAACTAGGTTTAAACAGATACAAAACTAAATTACTTGTGTCTGATACTCTCTCCAGGAATAGTAAGCAATAATTAAGAACACTGGAAGACAAACATTTCCATGAAATGAATTCCACTTACTTGATCAACCCATCTTCCATGTATATGTCTGCATAGAATGACTGGTCATCATTAACAATTTTGCCTCCTTTGATCAGAAGCCGATCACTCTGAAACAAAGACATACGATAAGGTCACAGTACTTCATTGACCAATGACAAATAAAGGAACTAAGATAAATGGACTAAGACTACACTTCACTATTTGAAAGTGATGCTCAAAATGACTCAATGTTGGTTTTTTGTTGTTGTGGAGACAGTGGTTGTCTTGGAATAGAATACAGTATGCAAAGCACATGCTTGACCACTGGCCTACATCCCTATCACCAAAATAAGCTAATTTTGAAAAGCTTTAAAAACAAAGGTAAACCTTTGTTTACCTGTGATGACAACCTGATAAATCAGAGCATACAGGCAAAGCTCAATCAAAGCTAATCTAGGTTAAAAGAAAATTTGAAAAAACTCTATTAGAACAGAGAAGTTCCTTCTATTAGAAGGGAGCAGGAAGAAGAGTAGGAGAGAAGATAACAAGAGAAAGAAGAAAAGAGGCAAAGAGAAGGGGTTGGGAATTGCTTGGAAGGGTTGAAGCACAGGCCTTTCAGATAGAACTGGGTCAGTCCTGATCAGTCCAAGCACTGATCAGGAAATCCCCAGAACACCACTGGGTGTGGTCAAAAACAAAAAATAAATAATCAAGCACAGTGAAATACATTTTCGACAAACTCTTTTGGGGGCTATGGGAGGCACATCTAGCTGTGTTCAGGGCATATACCTATCTCTGTACTGCCCTCAGTCATCACACTCGTGGGTGATCATATATAGAATGTTCCTGGGGGACACAGGATGTCAAGGATTGAACCTGGGTTGTCTATATGCAAGGCAAGTGGCTTACGTGCAACACTAACTAAGGCTCCTGTCCTGTAAGACAACTAAAGTGGCTTTAGGCTAAACATTTTTATTTTAAAACTGCATCCTCATGTAATGAACTCAAATCTTGCCAAGATTTGTGGCAGGAAATTTCACCAAAGTCTGTTGTCATGGGATCCTATACACAAACACATTAGGCACAAAGTACAGCCAGGTTCCATTACAATATGTCCTTTATTCCTTATATTCCCATTTATCTTGAGGTCGATCACAGTGACTGCAGCAAAGAAAAACCCCACCTCAAACATGCACTGCATCTACTAAACTATGGAAAAAGGTAAGTGTGTAATAACACTGTTGAAATAGCAAATTTTAAGATCGAACATCACTATGGATTACTGGGGTTCTTATATTAACTGGAGCAAAAATATGTGACAAACAGTATATGAAAGCCAGGGATGCAACAGAAATGTTACATTATGACTCATCTCTATCCCAAAAGCTGTTGAACAGAATGTTAAAATCCTGCATTTGGTAAATAAGCACCTGTTTCCCCAGACTGGGTTCAAAGTTATAGGTAGAACCACATTCTGCCTTTCTATTATACATAGCACTTCAAAGCATAACACTTATCTCTACAACTGTGAAATCAGAAATCGGGTACAAAATAACATTCTCAGCAAGTACTCTTTATATTTAGCACCTACTAAGAAAGAAAATTATGGAAAACCTTTTTTTAAAAAATGTGCTACCAGAGAAAATGGGGGGAGGTACTTTTACAAGTAAATTGCATACACACACACACACACACACACACACACACCTGGGATTAGGACGTATTTATTGTTTTTCTAACATAATAAAATCAGTTCAGATCATTTTAATTTTATACCGCGGAGACTCATCCTGTATTCGACTTTGGAATAATAACTCCATGTGGGAATGGGCAGTCAACAATACCTGCACTCCTACAGGAGAAATTCCAAAATCCTGATATGCACACTACATCAATGACGCCTCCAAACAAATAGCAGGTGGACTGTCTCACGGCACAAAAGGAAACTGAGGCTCCAAGACGTTATTAAGCCAACTACTTAGGTTGCCTGCTTCTGTGTGCTCTTCTCTGCCCACGGGAGTTCCTATTTCCCCTAATTGTCAAGCTGATGGCATAAACAGGACCAGAAAGGCACACTTCCACGCCCTGTCCTTAATCACTGCGGTACCTGAGCCAGCCATCAGACAATCCATGAATCCCCAAAACACACCAAGCCCAAGGGGGAAAAAAACAACAAAACATCGCAGCTCTGTTCATCCTAGTGATTTCCAGAAGGCTGCTTACATAACAGGCTGGCCCAGATGAGGGAGGAAAGGAGGGGGGAGGAAAATGGTGTCATAGGTCCAAATTAACACGTCCATTTTTTTAGGAATAGAGGGGGCGCTCTTTTTTAAAAAAAAATAATAATAATGAACCGATCGCCCTGATTGTTGGCATTTAAAAAATTTCCCCCCACGCTGTCAAAACAAAACTGCCCCTTTCAAGCACTGAGATTGCCAATTATTTGAGGCTCGAAGCAAATCTGCTTCCCGCGCGCCCCCGTCTTTCACTGGCGCAGGAAACGCAGAAAATAGGGTCTCCCAGACCTGGCCTTTATGAGGGAGCCTGAGTCTTGGGCCTTTAAGAAAAAAGCAGCCCCCACCGTCGCAGAGGAGGTGGGGTGAGGAGGAGACCAGCCCAGGTCATCTTACAAAGCTTCCAGAACGCACGCCCCCTGGCCGGTGCTTCTGCGCTCACGTCCCTCTCCTGCGGATGGGTGTGCCCCGGTGCATCCAGAGGAAGCAGGGGTGCCCAAGGTCCAGGGTGGGGGGAAACCTGATCTAAAGCGCACCCGCAAACCCAGAACACGCCCGACCTTGGAAAAGATGCTCTGGGTCTCGGCCCAAACACTCTGCAGGCCAACAGTTGCACAGCATTATGTAACAATGAATTTCCCTCGCGTCCCTCCCTCCGGCCTCCTGGGATTGCATTCGGGGATGGGAAGGAAGCCCTAGCTAGCTAGGACGGGCGAGATTTTTCCAGGAAAAACGATGGGAAAGGCGTGGTATGGGGGGGGGGGGGGGCAGGGAAGCAGCGGGATCCAGAATCCGTGCGCAGACCCAACGCTTAGATGTTTTTCCTCTGGAGGTGCAAACTCACACCCCTTTCCCCCCCAGGCCCCATCCTTGCACCCACAACCTCCAAGCCGCGGCGATCATTGTCTAGCCGAGCCCCGGTCGGGGCCATCTGCTCCGAGCGTCGCGCAGCGCCATTACCTCCGCCGAGCCAAGCCTGCAGCAGCCCGCTTTGTATGCGCCCCCACGGACATCCTCCCTGGGCACCCCAGGGGAGGAGGAAAAAAAACGCACAAGAAAGCGAGGCTAAGGACTGCTGGGGGTCGCAGCTGCAAAGCAGCAAGCGAGAAAGGGCGCGACCCCTAAAGCAACAAAAAAAGCCCAAGCCTGCCCTCCACCGCATAGCACCCCACCCGGCCCATCACCCCGGCCACGCATTTTTTTTTCTTTCCACTTCCACCTTGTTCCCGCACACCCTTTGTTTTTTTTTTGTTTTGTTTTTGTTTTTTTTTTCCCGGCATTTTCTGGCTGTCATGACGCCTCCGGGCTGAAACCCGTTAGGTTTTTCTAAGGCGCTGGAGCGAGCTGGAAGAAGCATCCAAGAAAGCCCTTGGGTGGAGGCAAGGAGACCCGGGGTGGATGCATTTTGCATCGCAGCTTCAGGACTCCAGGCCAGCCTCGCAGCACGCAGCCCGAGAACAATATCTGAGCTCCAACCATGCATATTCAATCTGGCATCCATTTGCTTGCAGCAAGGCAGGCAGGCAGGCAGGCCGGCACTGCAGCATCTCTGACAATGAAAGGATACAGCGGATCTGGCGCGCTACCTAGGGCGCCCTTCATGCAAGCACGCTCTTTGAATTCTTACAAAATCAGTCGGTGGCTTTCCAGCCTCTTATTGCGTCTCCCATCAGCAACTCGATCGCCTTCTTGAGCAACAAGGGAGGAAAGTTGGGTCCCTCTGCCTCCCCTTTCTTTTAAAAAAAAATAAAATCCTTCAAATGTTCTGTGCCACAAAAGGTGGTGGACCGACCGGAGATTTATTTCCCCCCAAGTACCAAACTCACCGTGATGCGTGGAATGTTTTTCTTCCCCTGATAAGACATCTCTCTCCTGGGAGAAAAAAAAATTGAATTTCAAGAGGACAGCTTCCAAAAAGCAAAATTTGCCAGGAAAGAGACTTAATAAAAAAAAAAAAAATTGGGGGGGCAGAATTGAAGAAGGTGCAAACGTTCTTTCAAAGAACGTCCAAGAGATCAAATGCAATCCTCGGTCTCTCTTTTCTTCCTTTCTTCCTCCCCTCCAACAACACAGCCCCGACTAGGGCGTTTCGGAAAAAAAAGAGAGAGAAGAGGAGGGAAAGGGGGTGGCAATCAACGACAGCAATAAAAGCCTCGGTTCCAGCAGCCACCCAGCGGCGCCGCGCGCATGCGCCGCCGGCCACTCCCTTTCCTCTCCGGCCCCAGCCATCCGCTTCGAGAGCGGCGAGCGCTGATTGGCCGGAACGGCGGGGTATGCAAATGAGCGCCGGAGCCGCGCGTGCTAGCGAGCGAGCGCGCGAAATGCTGCAGTGTGCGTGCACCCGCCCGCGTGGAGATGGAGCGCGCTTTTCGCGCCCTTTTCTGTCCGCTGGGACCCGGGGGTGGGGTGAGGGGCTAGATGCGAACAAATGAAGGGGTGCAAGAAGACGTGTCGCTTTTCCGAAGGGCTTGATTGTCTCCCAGCCCTCCGGGGAGCGCAGCCCCCCGAAAAACACAGCCAGCCTCCTGTGCGTGCGGCACGCAGCCTCCCGCCAATCCGCGGAGGCCGCCGCTGCAGCCCCGCGTGGGGTGACTGCGCCGAGCCAATGGCTTCGCTGCCGGCGAGCGCGCGACTGCTCCGTCGCCCGCCCCGGAGTCGGCGGAGGAATGGGGTGGGGGGACCCGGGGGGCCACACGGGCTGCGGACCACTCGGCCCGGGTGGCGGCCGGCCACGCCCGGGCATCGCCCCCAAACCCGGGCCCCAGAGTGGGTTTGGGGGCGCGGGTCTGAGGCGTGGCAGCTGGAAAGTGTTGAGTCGCTCCAGCACGGGAGAAGGGAGGCAGCCCTGGAATGTTCTTTTGGGGGGGACTACATACACGGAATTCACATGAGGGAGTGGATAGGGGGTCCCTACCCTGCAGCCACACCCATGGCGACTTGTTTGGGAGATTGAGCGGGGTGCAGGTGACACTGGAGTGCATGCACCTCCGTGTTGGGGTGCCCCGGTGGCCCAGAGGAGTTGCAGGGCTGTAGATGATCCCCACAGCACATAGAGGGGCATTGTGGAGAGCCTGGAGGAAATTTCTGGAATAATTCAAGTTACTACCAAGCTCCGCAGAGGGCCTAGCTACCTTGAAAATAGTATTTCAGCCCTCTAGGGGCTAATAGTAGATTTAGTCCAGCCAAATCAGGCATGAATCTGCACCTATCTCTCCCTTCCCCAGCTCCCCTGGAAGAACAGTTAGTCCAGCTAGGCCAGGGCTGGCCTTCTGGGGTCTCCTCTTTGAAAGGTTGCTCTTGCAAGTAGTATTACAATGACTAAAACATCTGCAGTGACCCAAGCTTTGAGGTCTCCACTTGAGATCAAGCCAACAACTATATTATGCAGAGGCATCATCTATTCTAGGCCATCCGCAACCAGGGCAGATGTGGATCTATTTAATTAGCTCACACCCTGCTCAGCAAAGATTAGCCAGATAAATGCAAAGTCACCTTGGGGGCTATGGTGGGCCCTAGGGTCCAGTCTTTCCTCTGGCCACTTTAGACAGTGGTCAGGTGCGAAGTTGTACCAATGCATCCTTTCACTCTTAAATGCTAGTCTCAGAAAGAGGCTGTAGGTATACAGCAAGCGTCACTGTTGGTTAATTCATTCTAATTAGCTTTGAATCTTGAAAATAAGACAAGCACTTTCTCCCTCCAACTATGTGATGTGCTAAGAGCAAAGAGTGAGTTGGTGTCAGCAAGTATTGGTGTCAGTTAAAGTCACAAGTCTAAGGAAGAACAAAACCTGTGCTTCCTACCTGTGAAAATCAACAATAGATTCCAAGCAGGAATGGAGGGCAAAGCACAGCTGGGAGCAATGTCCTATTAAATCTGGAAAGAAATCTTGTTTTTCAAGCAAGCACATAAAGAGATAGGTTCTAATTCACTTAAAACAGGGATTTTCAGTTGTTTATGTTCATATATTTCTGCTTTTGAATTGATTTTAATGTATGTAACTATCTGGCTATTCATCAATTTGCCATTGACTATTTTACTTTATAATAAGAGCTCTCAGGAGCTTTTACATCAATCTTAGTTGTGCTGGTCTGGTTTCTTAGTCATTTATTTGAGGTCTTAGCTCATAATAATTGACACTCCCATTCATAAATATCCAAAGATATAGTAAGGTTTAAAACAACTTACCTGTTTTGACAAGAGCCCAACAGTGTTTGGCACATGATGATATCAAATCAATTTTAGTCGACCCATGAAAAGAACTGTTTGTATTTCTCACCATACTTACCCCTCAATGCAACACAGAAAAGTAAAGGAGATTAGAGAGGAATTTTTCAGTCTTCTGCACTGAAAGACTTGCTTATATATTTATTATTTTATACAACCTTCAGACAGTTAATAAAAATTTACTGTAGAGTTACAGGTTATATATTGGAAACTAGTCCTCAGTATGATTTTTCTACATAAGAATATAGACATGGGGGCCCGGAGAGATAGCACAGCGATGTTTGCCTTGCAAGCAGCCGATCCAGGACGTAAGGTGGTTGGTTCGAATCCCGGTGTCTCATATGGTCCCCCGTGCCTGCCGGGAGCTATTTCTGAGCAGACAGCCAGGAGTGACCCCTGAGCACCGCCGGGTGTGGCCCAAAAACCAAAAACCAAAAAAAAAAAAAAAGAACATAGACATGGGACTAGAGTGATAGAACAGCAGTAGGGTTTTTGCCTCGCACGCAGTTGACCCAGGACAAACCCGGATTTGGTTCTCGGCATCCCTTATGGTCCCCCGAGCCAAGGGCAATTTCTGAGCACAGAGCCAGGAATAATCCCTAAGCACCGCCGGGTATGACCCAGAAAATCGACAGACAGAGATAGATAGATAGATAGATAGATAGATAGATAGATAGATAGATAGATAGATAGATAGATAGATGATAGATAGATAGATAGATAGATAGATAGATAGATAGATAGATAGATAGATAGATAGATAGATGATTGATAGATAGATAGATAGATAGATAGATAGATAGATAGATAGATAGATAGATAGATAGATAGATAGATGATAGATGGATGGATGGATGGATGGATAGAGAGCGGAATAATCCCTAAGCACCATCGGGTATGACCCAGAAAATCGACAGATAGATAGATAGATAGATAGATAGATAGATAGATAGATAGATAGATAGATAGAGATATTAGGTATGACCCAGAAAATCGACAGATAGATAGATAGATAGATAGATAGATAGATAGATAGATAGATAGATAGATAGATAGATAGATAGATAGATAGTAGATAGATAGTAGATAGATATATATTAGGTGTGTGCCAAACATGGTAAAATATTATCAGATGGCTTATCCCACATGTTTTTGACATCTCCCCCAACCTCCAAATTTCTCCCCCTAGCAACTGGAAATAACAAGATACAGAATCTAAAGGAGGTAAAATCATTTACTGAAACAATTCTCTCCCAGGACTTCTCAATAGTGTGGAAGAAGGGAAAACTGACCCCTTCAGAACTAGGACCAGGAGGACTGAGCCCCACCATTTGCTGTGTCTGTCTCTGTGCCTGACCCTGGCTCCAGTGAGCTCCAACCCCTAATTCGGGAACACCCTCATACACAAAGCCACACACATGCCCTGGCTCATTTGGTGCTCTCTCCTGCCCTTTTTCTCAAAGTTTCCTCTAAGATGGAGCTTAAGTGGTACCTCAATGTCCATGGAGTTTGTCCCTTCTTGCCCCCACAAAGTGTTCTTTCATTTTTCCTAACCTTCCTGCCAAATAAAGCATTCTCCTAGAAGCAGAGTCCTGCATCACTCTTTTCCCACTGACCAGAACAGTATCTGGTTCATGATAGGTGAACTTTTGATGCCTGAACTTTTGGTGCCTAATGTCAGTGCTGTTTAAGAAGAAGCTTCCATAGACCCCAAGTGAGCTTGATGTAAAAAAAAAAAAAAAAATCCCACCTCAGATCCTTTCTCTTTGTTGGGTTCTTCTTCATTCTTGGCAGCCCAGTTACTAACTTCCAAGTCCCCCCAAACTATGAAATAACCTTATTATAGAGCAGCTTAACTGCCTGAAAATTTTATTTATTGTTTGGGGCTCACACTCAGTGATGTTCAGCTGTTACTCCTGGCTCTGCACTCAGGAATCAATAACTCTTTGTTAACTGCCTTAATTATAACTATGCCTTCCGACAACAAAATCGCCATATTGCAGCAACCTGCAGAGATATGGAGAAAAAAAGAAAGCACCTGCCCTCAGGGGGACTCTAGAATCAGGGAATTCTCTAGTAGTGTTTCTTATATTGTTCATGACTCTAGCACTCCAATACTTAGGCGCAATGCTGTGACTCTGCTCCTTTCAGTTCCTCAGCAATCTGCACTGTCCCTGTGCTGTCTGGGACCAGGCCCTGCCCAGCACTTGGTTTCATCTTCCCTCTTTGGGAAGCCTAAGTTACCATTTCTGCTTCTGTACAACCCCACCCCACCCTCTCCTCTGGGGCTCTATGAAAGTGAAGGTTTAGGATGTCGCTGAAATAGGGAAACTCTGTCACAGAAATCGCTGACAGGAATAGAACCTACATGTGGCGAAGAAGAGAAAGCCCAAAGTTGCCACAATGCCACTGTACTGACGCCAACACAATTTGCGCAGAAGGTTCAAATTAATGCAGTGGTAAAAAGAAGGTACCGGAATTGTTCTTTGCCAGAAACTAAGAGCACTTGAGCTGGAAGTGATGCCTTCCTCGCAACAGATGGCATGAGGCCATAATGAGTGTGTGTGTGTGTGTGTGTGTGTGTGTGTGTGTGTGTGTGTGTGTGTGTGTCTGACACTGCAGGAGCAAAGACTGCAGAGGAATAGCTAGGACCCCAGACCAAGCCTGCCTACCCCCTACCCCCTATCCCAAGGGGTGCGTCCTTTACAGACAGGTCTAGGAGTGGCCCGTGAAGTAAGGAGTGGCTTGACCCTAGTCAGATGCTGTTTTTGCTAGAACCAGAAAGCTGTAAAAGCATCCGCACTCAGGATATGCTCTGGTTTTGATGCAAAAAGATTGCTCTGTCCAAAAGCCCAGGGAATGTAGGGAAAAATGAGGAAAGTGGATTCTCCAAAGGAGCAAGGAGACTTTTGCTTCATCCTGTTCTTTCTAGTTAGCACACAGTCCTCCAAATGGCCTCTGCAGTACCTACCGTATGCATCATTCTCTGTGTGCCAGTAATAGATCTTCCCTGGGACTTTCCCAGTCAAGCAAGACCGCACCTTGCTCTGGCATCATGCCTCATGTCCGCCCTCTGGTGGCGAATGAAGAATATGCAATCCTGCCTAGGCCAACAAGATGACTCAGAGCTAAGAACCTGGCTCCAGCTTTCCAGGAGAGCATCACCTGCAGTGAGATTCCTTTCGCTTCAGCATTTCCTGCGGGCTCCAGTTCACAGCTCTGGGTTAGAATGTCCAGCGATAAGTCCCATAAATGTTTTTTAATGCATCTCTGGGCACTATCTAGCTTCATACTCTGCCTATGCCTACTGTGCAGTTCTAGAAGAGGAAGCTTGGAAAATCTGAGGTGGAAATAGGTGTTACTCCCCACCCCCACGACTTTCCAATTCCAGGATACACCGATGTCCCTGCTCTTTACTCATGGAAACAATTGGTGAAGGACTGGGGATAGTACATCTCTTGCTCATCTGCACTCTAATAACTGTATAATCTAGTAAAGAGAGAGCTAACATTTATTGAGCACCTACTATCCATTGGGGCTTTAAATATAGCTTTTTTCATTCTCTCCAGAATCTTAACTGGTAAGTTTTCATTTCCTTATTTTCTTTTTGTTTTATTTGGTTGAGTTCTATCTAGTCGTTGGTTTTGTTTGTTTGGTTGATTGGTTAGTTGGTTTGGGGGTTTTGCAATGCCAGGGATTTGAAGTCTATGCTCTGACCCTGAACCTCATCCCTTCATTTCCTTATTTTGTAGGAAAGAAAGCTTGAAAAACTCTGTTGCTTTGAATTGATCCACACACAATAGGAAGAGAAGGATTCTCAGTCCAAGGTATTAGATCTTTTGAAGGGGAAGGATCCCACACTGACAGATACTCAGAGTTTATTCCTGGTGAGCTCGAGAAACCATACAGGATGCCAAAGATTGAATCTTATTCACTAGCATACAATGCAAGTGCCTTACATCCTGTACTATCTCTCCAACCCCCAAAGGCACTAGATCTTTAAAAGATTAATACTTTGATAGAGACCTGGAACTACCTTGGGAAAGCGATGGGTATTTGGTGGCCTGGGGTCTCTTTGTCCCTTTTATGGTTTCAGTTGCCACTTGAAGCTTTCAAAACTTCCCACAGTTCTGGAAACTGAGTTCTTTTATTTATTGTTCCCATATTAATTATCCTTCATCCTCGTTACCCCAAAGTACAGTTTCCAAGCTCTCCTGTCATGAGAAACATGATTCAAAAAATATAAAGTCTGAGTGATAAACTCATCAGAGTGGTGAACAAATGTAAAGTCTGAGTGATGATGAGCCCCTCAGTGACAGGGGAAGGAAGGACCTGATGCAGGAATTTCAGACAACACCATGGACTGCTCACATAAATAAAATTCAAGGGCCAGAGAGACACTCAATGAGAGATAGATAGAAAAAGAGAGAGAGAAAGAGAAAGAGAGAGAGAGAGTGAATGCTTTGCTTTAAGAGGCTTGGATTCCATTCCTGGCACTGCATATACCTTCCAAAGATCAACTCAGAGTGAGCCCAGAGCATCATGACTGGAATACCCTCTGAGCACTGTCGACCGTGACTTCCAAAACCAAATACATCAGGTTCAGAGATACAGCTCAATAGAAGGCTCAGGTTTGATCTCTAACATGGTCCACAAAATGCCACTGGAACTAGTCCTAAGCTGAGAATTGGAGTAACTCCAGAGCACTCCTAGGTATAGCATGCTCCCAAAATAGTAAGAATAATTAACTGAATAAAATACAAGCTTTAGGGCCTGGAGAGATAGCACAGCGGCATTTGCCTTGCAAGCAGCACTGACCTTGTGTGATCCTCATAGTGAACATGAGGAAGAAATCTGAGTTCTTTCCCAGGCTGTTCCAGCAGGAACTGAAAAGTAAAGATACCTTGGCGGGCAGAGGAGAAAGTAATGAAGCAATACAATTGCATGCAACCTGGGTTCCATCTCTGTCCCCGCACAGCCCTGAGCATTACTGCAAATAGCTCTGAAAAGTATGAGAAGCATTGATGATGCAAGGCTCTGGAGTACCACTCGGGGTTCCCCATCACCACTACCACAAACAAAAAAGGTAACTGACTGAAAATGGTCTCTGCAGGAATTTGTCTGAGAAAGGAAGTACTTCAGAGACCTGAAAGTCTGAGGCGGGGCTACCCCTCTCGTTTCCATTCATGATTACTGCTTGGTTGAGGTCTCATTTCAACACTTCTGTGGCTTATTCTGTCCTAAAGTTGGTCCTTCTCAAAAGTGCAAACCTAATAGTACTTTAATTATATTAGACATATGTGAGAAAATTCATATCCTTCGGCATGGCATCCAGACCTCCTGAATAGTCCAGCCACTGCCCATTTCCACCTGCCTGTCTGAGCTTATGGCATCTTTATTCCATGCTCCATGCTCCAACCACATCAACATCTTCCTTTTCCTTCACTGTATCTGGACTCAGATAATCATAGTCCTTTCTGAAGTTACTCCTGAGCCTGAAGTAGAACTGACACTCCTTTTGCTCTGTGCCTCTGGGCCCTGAGCCAAAGAGGGAGCCAAAAGTCTCCTGTAACGTTTTCTTATAAACAGCATCTTCTCCAGTATAATAAACTTCTAGAGGGCAGAGAGACCCTTCCTTCCTCATCCCTATTCTAGAACTATGCACTAAATAGGCATACAGCAACTTCTTTCAGAATAGATGGATTTGTAGAGGGGTGGATGACAGAAGTGTGGATGAATAATTGAATAGAGTATAGGCTGGTGGCTAGGCTGGTTCATCTATGGGTGGATAGATGAGCAAATTAATAAGACCCTTGAATTAAAAATATGCAGTTACTTTAGGATTTGAATCAAACATGATTTCCAATACACAAAATTTACAACCAACCTTTGTCTTAGGCCTCATTTAAAGCTCAAATGAACATTTGCATGACGTCTAGACCTTTAAATAATCCAGCTCTGCACATTTCAGTGGCCAATGAGCACTCATTACAATCATCATCGCTACCAAAAGAGCCTGTGATGCTGGATTCCTCTAATTTACTATTGGAACACCCTGTATTCACAGAATGGGCTCTTTCCGGGAGACTCCATGTTGCAGAAATTATAACCTGCAATGAGGTCTCCAAAACTTTTTTCTTTTCCTCTTCCTCCTTTTTATTTTTGGTTTTGGTCCACACTCAGCAATGCTCAAGAGTTACTCCTGGGTCTGCATTCAGGAATCACTCCTAGCAAGCTCAGGGGACCATATGAAATGCAAGTGATCAAATCTATGCTGTCTGCAGACTAAACAAGCATCCTCACCCTACCCATGGTACTATCTCTCCAGACCCCTCCACACATTACTTCTTAATGGGAAAGGGACAAATAAGCATGAACAATATTAGAATCTTCAAGACAAATATCCTTTGTTGACATTTGAGAAATTCAGATCAACAAAAAGCAAGATCATCAAGTTTACTTTATGAACATGTTTTCAACTCAATACTGAGACAAATTCTTTCCACACACACATTGTGTTTGTGTGTGTGTGTGTGTGTGTTTGTGTGTCCCTCTCTTGCCTTTGTGTTTGGCTGTATCAAGTCTTTCAACCTTTTGCCCATAGAATACCAGTCATATCTTGTGGACAATCAGTTATCACCAGGATATGAGTTTTAAAGGTCAAGACCCAGAGGGAGTTAGCGACTTGTGCACACCCATTTATGTCCATTTAGGCCCCTCTGGGGTAAAAGTCGGCACTGAGAGATTTGGCCATGACCTGAATGTCAATCATTCCTGAGTCCTCATTTTTTGGAAAATCAAATGAATGTTTTACCCTTGTACTCTGACCTGGTGACTTTCAGAGACAAGGATTGGACACATAGAAAAGGGCTTGTTAGGGGCCCGGAGAGATAGCACAGCGGCATTTGCCTTGCAAGCAGCCGATCCAGGACCTAAGGTGGTTGGTTCGAATTCCGGTGTCCCATATGGTCCCCTGTGCCTGCCAGGAGCTATTTCTGAGCAGACAGCCAGGAGTAACCCCTGAGCACTGCAGGCTGTGGCCCAAAAACCAAAAAAAAAAAAGGGCTTGTTAGCAGAGCCAACTGCCTACCTGCTACCCCTGCTTTTCAGAGGGCCTTTTTCTGGAACCCACCTGTCCTAACTGATGACTCAGAATAGCAACATAGTCACTGGTTTTGGACCTTAGAGATTTGCTCTATCCCCACCAAATGCTGCCATAGTTACTGCTTTTGCCTGAAATATGACACAATACTCAATACATTTGATGAACTCCTCTTGCCCACCAGTCCCAATTTCTACATGAGAGTCCACTTTTTTCCCATAGCCACATGACACAGAAGAAGAACTTGAATGGACCCACAGCAGGCCAAGACACCTTCCCATTGGAGGAACCAAAAGTTCGGCCTCGAGGCTAAGATATAATGCTCCATATGTATGAACCCTGCAGCAACAGTACTGTAAACTACTGTGCAAAAACTAAAGTGGGGAGAACAGTGCCCTTCATAGAAGCAGACTACTGGGTTTAAGGCAAATGGAGGTGAGGTGGGAGCACTGGTGAAGGGAAATGGGCACTATGAAGGTATTGTTTTAGAAAACCCAATCATGAAGGACTTGGTAAGATCACAATGGCCACATTAAAAATAGAAACAGACAGCTCCTTCACACAGGGCTGAATCTTATCTATGCACTTGGAGTCTGGTGGGACACTCAGGTGGTAGGGAGTCTTGCTCCATCTGACACATCAAGTCTTTATTACTCACAGTAATCAGAATACAGTCCTGAGAAATACTTTACACTTGCATGTGAAGAAATATGCACTGTCTGACTTATTCCCCACCCCCCCAATCCTTCTTGTGAAATGGTACCTAGCTTATCAGTGCAGATAAATATGACTATACATCTCTAAGAATGGGAGCCACTTAAGACATAGTATTGCCTTTTATCCCTGCTTTGTAAAGGAATGTTCTGTGATACGAAGAATGTTTTTTATCCACTGGGCCTCTATGAATGGGGAGCACTAGAAATGTGTTAGTGAGATGGAAGGTTCGCTTTTACATTTTATTCCACTTAAGTTAATTTTTGTTTAAATAGTTATGAGACTTTAGCTATCATGGAAGAGCACAGAGCTGGAGGTCAAGGCAGGATCCCTGGCCTTCACTGTGGCCAGTACTAGTGGTCTGTGGGCCAGCTCAGTCCAGTCAGTTTATTTTCCTACACAGTGATTTCAATGGATTTTTGAATTTTTAACCAACATTTAAAACTAGGAAAAAGTCCTATGATTCAAAACCTGCTTCTGGATTCTTTGGGAAAGCAGAAGCTCTCAATAATTCTGGTGGTAGCAGGCAATGGGGCACTCGCTGGCCCTGGAGAAGGAGCCTAGTGCTCTGAGTTCATTTTCTACTCTCATGCTGTTCTCCCTCACACAGATGATTTGTTTTAGATACCACCCAGCAGTGTCCTCTTTCCCTTTTGTTCATGATTTTTCACACACCTATGGACCTGGCTCCAATTGGCTTTAAAAGTTATCACTGGCCAACCTCAAACCGCACCCAACTTTTCAACCAAAAGTTTTCTCTGTCCTATCATAACTATCATAACAAAATGTGACTGAATGAGAGAAGTATAAAGCCTGTCTAGAGTACAGGCCTGTGTGGGGTGGGGAGGAAAGATACTTGGGATATTGGTCATGGGAATGTTGCACTGGTGAAGGATTCTTTGTGTGTGTGTGTGTGTGTGTGTGTGTGTGTGTGTGTGTGTATGTATGTATGTATATATATATATATATGTATATATATATAAATCAAAAAAAAGAAAAGAAAAGCCTCCCAATTCCTACCTCAGGCTGTGTTCCTTACACTGAATAAAAAGAAGAGATATAGTAAATGCACCCCATATACACCTCAACCCAGGCCCTTTGCCTGGTCTCTATTGTGAAATGGGGGACAAAAAAATTTTTTTTCTCTGCCCTGAGGAATCTTAAATAATGTCTTAAAACAGACATTTCTGGAGCAGCTGATACTCACTGAGAATTGTTGTGTACATTATTTGCCTAACCCATTTAATCACTAGAATCTGATTTTATTCAAAAGACTAAAGCTAGGAGAAGTTAAGGATAAGGATGAGAGCCAAGGATATATATAACACAGGGACTTAAGTCACATGCACTGCATTCATGGGACCCTGTTGATCTCCAGTGCTGCATGCCTGCCCACCCCAGCACTACCAATTGTAGCCTGGTGACCTTCTAGCATAGCCTTGGGGTGGCCCCAGGGTTCCCAGTGCTGCACAGCTCAAGCAGCACCACATTCTCAGGGCCTGGCATTAAAGCACCTGGTCCAGTTGACCCAATATTAATAAGATGAGTTCCAAAAACTCAAAAGCAGCTTAATCAACATTCAGGTCCAGGCAAGTCTGACTGTGTTCACTCCCCCAATTCACCCTACAATGCTATTTCAAGAATATCACAGTTTTTTCATCTTGTAAAACTCCCACTGTCTTTGTTATCCAGGTCTGGTCTCTACATCATGTGATATAAGCGGCTGGATGAGTCTTTCTGTGTCGCATGAAAACGTGGCAGGGCTGTTAGCTATTGACAAATCTACAAAGAACACATGACTGGACTAGCTTCCCTATCTTCTTGGAAGTCAGTGTGACAGAATTCTGGCTAACTGAGATGAGGGGAAACCAGGGATATCTCATGAAGGCCCAGGGGTACACAGAACTGCCTTTGTGTTTCATGAAGTTCCTTTCTCCTAACTGACTGGGATGACAATGCAGCAGTCAACTGTGAGAGAATATATTAAAGGTGGCAGAGCTTGGGGCCGGAGAGATAGCACAGAGGAGTTTGCCTTGCAAACAGCCGACTCAGGACCTAAGGTGGTTAGTTTGAATCCCGGTGTCCCATATGGTCCCCCGTGCCTACCAGGAGCTATTTCTGAGCAGCTAGCCAGGAGTAACCTCTGAGCACTGCAGGGTGTGGCCCAAAAAACAAAAACAAAACAAACAAACAAAAAGTAAGGTGGCAGAGCTATCAGCAGCCAATCTCCAACTACCTGCAAAGAAGAGAAAGCCTACACCCATCCCTTCCTACTCTTTAGAGACATAAACACCTTGAACTATGACAGACAACAAATTATTCTGTGCTCAAGCCACTGCACATATTGGAATCTATTTACTACCGCAGCAAAATTCTTTATTCTCAATTCCTATCACACTTGCTTCTTTTAAAATTTCTGCCAAACACAGGACCAGAGAAACAGCACAGCATTAAGGCGTCTGCCTTGCATACAGCCAACCTGGGACAGATCGAGGTTTGATTCCTGGCATCCAATGTGGTCCCCCAAGCCTGCCAGGAGCAATCTCTGAGCACAGAGCTAGGAGTAACCCCTGAGCACCGCTGAGTGTGGTCCAAACCCCCCAAAAAATATTTCTATTAAACACACACACACCTCAGTTTCTCCATTTTCACTTCACTTTACTTCAATGACTTGGCCTTTTGTTATCTTCACCCTTTTCCTTTCAGGGCTACATGAACCTTCAACTCCATACCATAAGCACCAGGTCCAGCTGACTCGCCTTCTGTGATCCCAGGAGGAAACTGTTGTCCATCACCTGAACAACTCTCAGTGGCCACAGCTACAGCAGCAACTCCCAATTCAAGAGCAGCTCTAAAAGTCACCATTCCTTTACCAATACTAGTGAGAGAAGCCAGAGAAAACTCACTCTGCCATAAAGTACCAGGTTTGCCTTTCAAGACTTAGACTCCTCCGGGAGAATTCAAAACAAGGTACCTAGAAAATGTGCTCAGGGCTCCATTTCTGGAAGGAAATATCAGCATCAGCTCTTGCTGCAAAGTCTGTCTCAATCTGTAAATATAAATGGAAAGTGAAGATATAGTCCCTCTTTAAACTAAGAAGTGAAGGAGCCAACTATGCATTATAGTTTGAGAGAACGAGATTCAGAGCCAAAAGAAAGGAGTTTAGCAGAAGGGGAGCAAATTGGGGAACAGAAAGGAGTTTGTGTCTATAGAGTTGTGAGCTGGGATAGAGATAAGTGCCATGACTGAGCCTTCCTGTTCATGTGCTTGCCTTCCTCAACTTGACTGAGCTTGCTTACAACAATGCTACCCAAGCACCTCTGGTGAAGGTGAAGAATGTTTTCTATTTATTCATTTAAAGACAGTTAATTTCTGTGTAGAGGGAAGGGGTGCTGAGTGACTTCTCTCCCTTCATTAGTGGGGATGGTAGGCTACAGAGGTTGGGAAACCTCTGACTAGAGGTTTCACACAGAGTATATGAAAAGAGATGCCATCTATTTTCCAAATCATTACTTTATACTAGCACTGACATTCAGACATTGTGAGGTAATGCAGGAATTCTTCATACAGCCCCAGAAAACCAGGTTTTCCTGCTTTAACTGCAAAGGGTCAGACAGGGGAAGAAAAGAGGCGCCAGATGATTCCACACTAGCTGGTTAAGCCACCTCAAGTGCCCAAGATGAGCCCCAGTGTTGTGAAGCAGAGACACTATAACCCTACGAAACTGAGTCCAGAGTTCTGACCCACAGGATCCAGGAGCATAATTCAACCATTGTTGGCTTTGACAACCACGGTCTGGGGTTGTTTATATATAGCAGCATTTTCCCTGTATAAATGACACTGATTAAAACAGCAAGTGGGGGTTAGAGAGAAAGAACATTCTGGTACACAGATACAAATCTGGATTTTATTTACTGTTAAAAAGTGTTCATCAGGGAGCAACAAAACCTGGTTCAGGTGTTCTCTTTGTCTTTCTGCTGAAGTGCAGATAAAGGTTTGCCAAAAGACAAGCCAGTCAGAAAGTGAGAGAATGATGATAGTTAGGACTAGGCTAGAGACAGGGAAGACAGAGACAGGCAAATATTTCTATTATTTGGAGGTAATAGTAAATTATCTCAGCAATGAATATGCCAATAATTGTCTTAAGTATTGTGCAGACTCAGGTTAATCATCATAATACTTACATTCAAATTTCACAGGCATTGTGATGGAGACTGGAAATAGAAGTTAAGGAAGTGTCTCCAGAACAGAAGATTATAAAAAAAAAAAAATACAGAGCCCAGAATCCAGCGTCTGCAATGTGGTAGAGTCCCTTCTTTTACCCACTCTAGCTGCTATTGTCAACAACATTCACTGATAGTTTAGAAATGGGCAATTGAAAAGAAAAATGCCAAAACTGAATTTATAAGTGAGTAAAGAATCTGGCTGAACATTGATACTATTGCTAGATCAAAGATCAAGAGAGGAGTTGGGTAGTGTGGAGGGATGACAGTATGGGGAAGAGTCAGAATTTTCACCAGGGCAAAAGGAAGATTTACATTTAAGCCATGGAAATAAGGAGACATTCATTCAGGTGAGAAATTAAAGCTTAGGATATTTATTTAGGAACCATCAGTTCATGGATGGTAATTGTTATAGACTATTTTTGTCTTCCCAGGTTAATGTGCTGAAACTTAAAACCCAACGTGTTGGAATTAGAAATGAGTCATTCAGGAGGTGATTATATCATGAGGGTGGCTCTATCATAACTGGAATAAATGTCCTTATAAAGAAAATCCCCAGGACAAAATATACAAATAAAATCATGCTGATGATGATCTTTTAAATTCATAATTAGATATGACCATTATTTCTAAAATAAAAAACTAGAAAAATTAAAATGATTAGAACCAACATTGTGAACATTCGTCTAACATATATGAAAACAGCTATTAACCCCAAAACAAAACTGTTAGTGCAGAGAGAATATGAAAAGAAGAGGAACCCTAATTGGGGATGTGCACTGGTACAATCATTATGCAGTATGAAGATTCTTTCCTTTGTTTGGAGGCTACATCTGGCAGTGCTCAGAGCTTATTTCTGGCTGTATATTTAGAGAGCCCTCCTGGTAGTGCTCAGGGGTTCTTATGGGGTGCTAGGGATAGAACCCGGATTGGGAGTGTGCAGGCAAGCTTCCTATTCACTGTACTATTGCTTCCATTCCTTAATATTTTTAAAGAAATCAAAAATAAGATCAGAGTTATAATGCTGGGATTAAGGCACTTATAACCCAATGACTCTGATTCAAATCCCTGGCACCATATGTGCTACCCCAAGTACTACCAGGAGTCATTCCTGCACACAGGGAAGAATAGCCTCTGAGCACTGCCAGGTATGGCTTAACACCCACCACTAAAAGGTGATATTAAAGATAAAAATTTATATGATCCATTTATCCTACTTTGGTATTTCCTGAAATACATATTTTGTATATATGCAAAAATACTAGTTCAAAGAGATAATAAATACCCATGTTAAGTGGAGCATTATTATGATACTTCAAAACTAGAAAAAAAGCCTGTGTCCACCAACTGGCAGTGATAAGAAAGATCTGTTAAAAATATATCTGTATATATAATATATGCAAGTAAATACTATTCAGCTATATAAAATCAAAATCTTAGCATTTAAAACAACATGGATGGATCTATTATTCTTTGCAAAATAAATCATAAAACAAAAGGCAAATATCAATGTTCTCATTCATGTGGTATATTGAGAATATAGGTGAATTACATAAATAAAAATAAACTTTCTGACTAGAAGATTACTTAGTGTGTTCAAAAGGGAGAGTAGGTAAACTGGATTTTTAAAAGGGGGACAAATATCTGGGAAGAACAAAATTGGACTTCAATATTTTTTTATTTATTTTGTGGTGCCAGGGATGGACCTAAGAGACTCACAGATGCAAGGCAAGGGCTTTACTACTGAATTACAGCCCTGATCAGAATATCTGGGCTTACATGCAATTTAGAAATCCCTTCCTCACACCTATATTCATTGCAGCACTATTTATAATAGCCAGACTCTGGAAACAACCAAGATGCCCTTGAACAGATGAATGGCTAAAAAATACTGTTGTACATATACATAATGGAATACAGATACTCCTCGCTTAACGACCAAAGACTTGGTCATGAAGCAAATTGGTCGTTAAGTGAGGAACTGCATGTACTGTATATAGTAGTACAGTATATGCATAGTACTTGACAATACAATATTCTGAATAAGTAAAAAAATAACAAGAATGATCAAACTGAAAAGTTCCACTTGTTTTAATTTGCATAGGTTGTGTAATTTACACACAGTACTGCAATGTATTACAGAACATAAAGTTAGTAAAGTAGGTACGGTGAAGAGATGGTCCTAAGTATGAGCAGTCGCAAAACAGGTAGGTTGTTAAGCAAGTAGTATCTGTATTATGCAGCTGTCAGGAGAGATGAAGTCATGATACTTTCCTATACATGGATGTACATGGAATCTATTATGCTGAGTGAAATAAGCCAGAGGGAGAGAGATAGACACAAAATAGTCTCACTCATTTATGGGTTTTAAGAAAAATTAAGGACCTTATTGTATTAATCCCAAGAGGCAATAGAGATGAAGGCCAGAAGGATGGGCTCACAATATGAAGCTCACCACAAGAGTAGTGGTGCAGTTAAGGAAATAACTACATTAACAACTATCATGACAATATTAATAAGAAAGAGAAGTAGAATGCCCATCTCAATACAGGCAGGAGTTGTAGGAGGAGGGAGATGGGGGCATTGGTGGTTGGAATGTTGCACTGGTGAAGGGGCGGTGTTCTTTTAGTGAATGAAATCCAACTATAGTCACGTTAGTAATCAACGTGTTTAAATAAAGATATTATTTAGAAAAAAATAGCTGGCCTTTTATCATTGCTGATAATCAAAATATCTAAATTGAGGTATCATAGCTTATAATAGTATATTATGCTTAAAAGCTACTGCATCACACCTATCAACTCTATACCTATCTCCCTTCTTAAAATACTAGTTATATTCTCTATAATGAACACCAGAATTTATGTAATGTGGTAAAACCATTTTACTCCAATTAAAAGTGGGGGTTTGTTTTGCAGTTTGATTGATTGGGTTTGTTTTTTTTTTGGTTTTGGGGAGTTTTTTTGTTGTTGTTTTTTTGGGGGGGAATTTTGGGTCACACCCGGCAGTGCTCAGGGGTTACTCCTGGCTCTACACTCAGAAATCGCTCCTGGCAGACTCAGAGGACCATATGGGATCCCGAAATACGAACCACTGTCCTTCTGCATGTAAGGCAAATGCCCTACCTCCATGCTATCTCTCTGACCCTGATTGATTGGTGTTTGAGTCACACCCAGTGATGCTCTGGGGTTTCTCCTGGCTCTGTGCTCAGAAATCAATCCTGGCAAGCTCGGGGGACCATATGGGATACTAGGAATGGAACTCATCCGTCCAGGGTTGGCCGCATGCAAGGCAAACGGCAAACACCCCACTGCTGTGCTATCTCTCCAGGCCCTTAAAAATGTTTAATATTGATTAAGAAATCTAAGGGGATTCCTGCTTTCCATGTGTGAAAAATAGTAAGGAGCTTCCTTCCTCTCTATGAAAAAGCTTTGTTCTCTTTTGAACCCTTCTCTGTCTCTCTCTCTCTGTCTCTCTGTCTCTCTGTCTCTGTCTCTCTCTCTCTCTCTCTCTTTCTCTCTCTCTCTCTCACACACACACACACACACACACATCTCCTCACACTTATCTAAATTCCTTTCAGTAAACACAAACTTTTAAGAAAGAAAACTCAGCATGTTATGGTTGGATGTACCAGACCCTTTGTCTTAGAATTGTCATCCAGAACTGGGGGGGAATGGGAGAGTTTCTTTATGGGTCCACAGCAATTTCAGTGGACTGAGACTCTTACTGAAATCAAAAAATCTTAGAAACAATCTGGGGCAATGACTAGGTGGCAAATAGATCCAGGGCCAGAGTGATAGCACAGTGCAGAGGGCATTTACCTTGCACACAGCAGCCGGATTCTCAACAACCCATATGGTCCCCGAGCCTGCCAGGAGCAATTTCTGAGCTCAGAGCCAGGAGTAACCCTGAGCACTGCCGGATGTGGCCCAAAAACAAACAAAAAAAAGGAAAGGAAGATTCAGTTCCAATATCTCTACTTCAATTAGAGAAAGATCTCCTGTGAAGACTTTTCTAAAGCATGCTCAGAGGGAGGTCAGCAGAGAATATGGTGTTGCATAATGAACGTCAAGGGATGAATTGTTTCAAAAAAGCAGGAATGGTGGATTAAGGCCACCAAGAGACTGATGAACTATTTAAGTCTGGCATCCCATGAGTTTCAAGCCAGAAATGCTTCGAGATAATCTCCTACCTGAGCTCTCCCCTCTTACTTGTCTTATTTGCTTGTCTGATGCTTGCTCTGAGAGGTAGAGTAAGATAATAGATATGACAGCAACTAGTTTCTGAGAGGAACTCCCATTCCTCTGGAAGACCCTAATTCAAATTTAAAGTCCTCTTTCTAGCTGGAGGTCCTAGAAACACTCATTATATAATTAGTGAAAAAAAGTCATTATATAATTAGTGACATTTCTTTCCTTTTTGGTGGAAAATATATGAAATCTGTAAATTGTAACTCCTGCCAGTTATATTAACATAGATTGCTCCAGTTCATCCAAAAAGATAAACTACATTATTGCAAAATCAGAGCCAATACTGCTTGTCAAAGCCCTGTAGGAAATCTACCTCTATTCCAAAGTCAGGATACTTATTCTTTTAATATTTCTGTTAAAAAAAATGCATCTGTCTAAAAACATTATGAAGTAACAACCATTATTTCTGCTCCAGGAAGGGGAGACACCCAAAAGCTCCTTAAATGTTATGACTAAATTTCATGCACAGATCATGGTCATGAGCTGTGGACAGTCATTTATGTACATCTTCAAGAGTAAATAAATAGGAGCTGAGGCACAGCAGTAAGGCCAACACAGGACAGACCCCAGTTCAAATCCAACATCCCATTTCTTCCTCTGAGCCTGCCAAGAGCAACTTCGGAGCATAGAGCCAGGAGTAACCCCTGAGCGTCATTGGGTGTGACCCAAAAACCACAACAACAAAAAAAGTTAAATAAATCATTGTCTAGAATTTCTCAGACTCTTAATCAGAAATTCATTACATATGCAGAGGGCTAAAATTATTGTAAATAACACTAAATATTATCTTTTTGGTTTAGTTGAGTGTGCAAATCCTTCACGGAGGCTCTTTGCGTTTCCTTCTTGGTGTTTATAATTTTTTCCAGTGAGGCCTAGTCTAGAGAATTTATATTGTGACTCTCTAAATATAACCCCCAGTATCAGTCGGGGATATCTGCCATGGCCATTAAACATGGCATCTTTTGACAAGTAGTCTTCAGCCTATCCAACCCTGGTTAACTGTAACTAAATTATTACTAGTAAAAAGTTTCTCTTATGGGCTAGCTAAAACAGGGGGTGAATTTGAAGGGAGAACAGAAGAAAGGTGTTTTGTAAGACCTTTCAACATGAGATATGCAGAGTGACTCCAGAATTCACCTGAATAGCTGCAATCCCAGGGAACTGAGTCTCCAACTTCCATGGGAACCTGTTCAAGTTTATATTTTAGCTGAGCATAAAAAGAACTTGCATTGGGTAAAATGGAATTTGTGCATCATGTCACCAAAGCTAAATAGCATAATCAAAAAAATTCCTAGAGCTGATGGTTAAAACTATTTCAATAAGTCAAAACAAAACAAAACAAAAGTGACAACCTATGAGATAAAGGGCAAATCTGATAGTACATTGCTAACACCGTTAACTCTTTACAAATTAGTAAGAAAGATAAACATTTCTATATTCTTATATAAAAGAACTAACAAAAGAAAAGGTAATTTGGGGCTGGAGAGATAGCATGGAGGTAGGGCATTTGCCCTTTCATGCAGAAGGTCGGTGGTTCGAATCCCAGCTTCCCATATGGTCCCTTGAGCCTGCCAAGAGCAATTCCTGAGCATAGAGCCAGGAGTTATCCCTGAGCGCTGCCGGGTGGGACCCCAAAACAAAAAAAGAAAAAAGAAAGAAAAACAAAAGAAAAGGTAATTCATAAGTGATAAAATAACTGGAAAATAAATTTAGGACTTTTTAAAATGAAATGTCATATTTTAGCTGCCAAATAAATGGAACCTGACAACATGGAGAATGTTCTTTTAACCTAAAATGAAGAAATAGTCTTCTCATTTCTACACAGAATGTAAATTGGTACAACCTTTTGGAGGGAAATTCAATTGTAAAGTTTAATTCACATGTCCCTTAAAATAGCAATTCCCTTTCTATAAATTTATCCTAAAGAAATAAATGATAAATATGCATGCCTATGTGTGTTCTTCACAGGTCTTAGAAATAAAGTACATTATTCAAAAGGGGTGAGAGAGAGTACAGCGGTTGAGGCACATGCAGAGATGCCTGGCAGCACATGGTCTACTGAGCATCACTGAGTATGACCCTGGAGGTCTCTCAAGCACTGCCAGTGTTGGGTAACCTTAGTGGGGTGGCACCTCTGACCCTCATATGGAATGGCAGACTGTTAGCCAAGTATCACTGTGAGTGGATGCCGGGTCTGGCTCTGCTTGGGAGGCCATGCTCCCACACCTAAAACAAAACAGAATAATAGCAGAAACAATGGAGAATTGTTTAAATTTATTACAGCTAATCATGCAAGTAATTTTTATATGTGTTTACCATAAGTATTCAGTGAATACCATAAGTATCAATGGATTCGGCAAATTAAAAACAGTTTACACATCATAGTTATTATTTCAAATAAACAGACTTTATTTTTTGGAGCAGTTTAAATTACAGAAGAAAATGAACAGAAAATACAGATTGATCCCAAATATCAGTTCCCCCCCCCCTTGTAGTTTCTCCTTTATTAACAATTAACAACTAACATCTTGTTAAATCTGTTATCCATGAGAGTTTAAAGTTTACATTAGAAGTCACTCTTGGTTACACATTCTGTGTTTTTATAAATGTCTAACATGTGTCCACAAACATAGTGTCATTCAGAAAGTTTTACTGTCCTAAAAATTCTATTGTTCCTTCATCCCCTTGAACTCCTGATCACCACCAGACTTTTTACTGTCTCCATAATGTTGCCTTCTCCACAAAGTCATACAGTTGAAATTATTCAGTATTTCTCCTCTTCAAATTGATTTTTCACTTAACAATAAGCATTTTAGTTTCTTCTGTGTGTTTTCATAGCTTTAAAGGTATTTATCCTTTTACCTACTGAAGAACATCTCTCATGCTCTGACAATAATGAATTACAAACAACTATGTGTAGATTCCAGTATGACTTTAGATTCCAACTCACTTATATAAAGAAGGACAGTTGCCAAATTTATGGTGATTACCTTTTTGTGGAGAGGGGGAAGATTTGGGCCACACCCTGCAGTGCTCAGGGATTACTCCTGATTTTGAATGCAGGGATGGCTTCTGGAAGTTCTCAAGAGACCAAATGAAGTATTGAGGGTCACATAGGGATTGGATACACCTGACCTCTCTGTCCAAAGTAAATTTACTTTTGTAAGAATTTTCAGATTGCCATTCAATTTCCAGTTTCAGTTTGGATCTTCATCAGAATTAGAAGCGTTTATGATGCTCTAGATCAGGGGTCTCAAACTCGCGGCCCCAAGTCGTTTGCGGCCCTCCATACAACATTTTGTGGCGCAAGGTCGGCCTTCAAATATCGCAGTATTCGCGATTATTCGCTTATCAAATAATCGCAATAAAAATCGCATTAGTAAGAAAAAAATCGCATTAAACATTCGCATACCCCAAGCAGTTCCGTTCGGGGTATGCAAATGTTTAATGCGATTTTTTGCGATTTTTTTTCTTACTAATGCGATTTTATATTGCAAATATTCGTTAAGCGAAATCTCTTATGCTGCCCTGTCTCACCCCGACTTTACCTCCTGCGGCCCCCAGGTAAATTGAGTTTGAGACCCCTGCTCTAGATCCTCATTAGCATTTAATGTTTTCAGCATTTTGAATATTTTAGCATGCTACTAATGGACTCATTATTGAAAAATATTTTTATTAGGATTGCATTAAATGTAAAGATTCACATTATCTTATTGACTCCATTTGCAATTCTCCAGCTATCTGATGCTGAACATCAATTTTTGTCTACATATCTTCTTTGTGACGTTTTCTTTCCAGCTTTGACCAATTTTAATTGGACTATTTGTTTTCTCACTGCTTAGTTTTAAAAGTTCTTTATATATTTTGGATACCAATTGTCAGATAGATGTTTTAGTAAAGATTGTCTTCCAGTAAGTGGTTTAGCTTTCCTTTCTTTTTGTTTATTATGTTTTAGATTTGGGAGGAGTACCCCAATGGTAATCAGGGATTATCCCTCCTCAATGTTCAGGAATTGCTCTTGGTGACTCCCACAAGCAAAGCTCAGAATCTTTGAATATTCTCCTTAGTCCTGACCTTTCCATTCTTTTAACAGTGCAAGTTTGATTAATTCAAAATTATTCATTTTTCTTTATATGTTGTGGTTTAAAAGTGATACATCTAGGGCAGAAGAGATAACAGCAGTAGGGCATTTGCCTTGCACCCAGCCGATCCAGGATGGGCGGTGGTTCAAATCCTGGCATCAGTCTCCAGTGCCTACCAGGAGCAATTTCTGAGCACAGAGCCAGAAGAACCCCTAAGCACAGATGGGTGTGACATACAACCACACCCAAATCTAGAAAGTCTTCTCCAAACTAAAAACCACTGGAATTTTTTCCTTTTAGGAACTTTACAGCTCTGTATTTTACATGTGAGTCTATAATCGATTTTAAGTTAACTTTTTTGGAAATGCATATTATCTGTATCTAAATGTTTTGCTTTGGGCCACGCCCTATGATGTTAGCCATAGGTTTTTGTGGGTATCATTTAAATGAGGACATCCCTCGTTTCCTAAGAGTATTTCTTAGGCATGAGTATTATATTTTGTCATATGTCTTTTAGGCATTTACTCGTGTGTGTACGAGTTTTCTTCTTTAGCCTATGGGTGTCATTATTACACTGGTGATTTTTGAAATGTTGACTCGTCCTTACATTCTGAGATGAATCCTACTTGGTGTGTTATAAAACTCTTTTATACTTGTGGATTGAATTTGTTAATATTTTGTTAAGGATTTTTATATCATGTTTATGAGAAATATTAGTCTATAGATTTCCTGACTTGTCTCCTCCCTTTGGTTCTTTATAAGGTTTGTAGCTGAGACTGAGACAGAAAATATTCTTGTTGATTTGTTTTCTAGAGAGGTTGTAGGTAATTGGGATAACTACTTATTTGGCAGAATTCACTGGACCTTTCTGATTTAAAAAATCATCAACCATGGTCATTAATATGTTAATAAATATAAATCTATTCAAATAATATATTTCCTCTGTGAATGTACATGGATTTCTTTCAAGAAATTGGTTGATTTCATCTAGACTCACAAATATGTGGGCATAGAGTTGTTCACATATTACTATGATCATTTTTACTGTCCCTGAGATTAGTACTAATTGCCCTATTTTATTTCTTATAATAGAAATTTATATCTTCTCTTTTTATTGCAAGCTCATAAATCGTATCAATCTTTTTCAAAGAACTAGCTCTTATTCTCTTGATTTTCTCTAGTTTATCATACTTCAGTCTTATTCATTTCTGCTCTGATAATTATTTCTTTTTCTTATTTTAAATTTTATTTGATCTCTTTCAGTTTCAAAGACAGAAGCTTTCTTTATTGGCTTACATAATATATTCTAGTCAAATATATGCAATCAATATTATACATTTCTTCCAACTGTTACTTTTGACACATTTCAAAAAATTTTAGAAATGGTGTTGTAATTCTAATTTTGTTAATTTTTCTAAAATGCAAATTTTTTAAATTGAACTCAGGGATACACATGCAGGGCAAGTGCTATAAAATTAAACTAGACCAGCCTCTGGGGTGTAGAAGCACTCTTGTTTCTTTAAATGAATCAATTTCTGATCCATGATTCATTCTCTGAAAATTTTCTTTTAATGCAGTCTGTTCAATGGCAACAACCTCTCTCTTGCCTGTAAATGTCCCTATCTGCCCTTTACTTTTGAAGGAATGAATATTTTATTGGAAGCAGAATTCTATTTGGTTCTTTATTTTTATAACATCACCACTTTAAATATTTTATGCAATTCTCTTCTTATTTGCACAGATTTGACTAAAAGGTGAAATCATTCATTCATTCATTCATTCATTTTTGGTTTTTGGTTCTTGGGTCACACCTGGCAGCACTCAGGGGTTACTCCTGTCTCTACTCTCAGAAATTGCTCCTGACAGGCTCAGGGGACCATGCCGGGATTCGAACCACCAACCTTCTGCATGCAAGACAAATACCTTACCTCCATGCTCTCTCTCTGGCCCCATGAAATAATTCTTATTCTTGTTTTTTTCTATAAGGTTTTGTTTCCCTCTAACTTCTTTCAATATTCCTTTCTCTTTAATTTTCTGTTGTTTAGAGTAGGGTTATTGTTTGTTCTTTTTAGTTTCTAAGTATTTCAATCATAATTTTTGAGTAAATCTATTGCTTCAGATATTTCTTCCATTATTTTCTTTTCTTCTTCTTCAGGTAATCCACTATGTCTTTTACACCTTTTTATACCTTTTACACATGCCTTTGGTTTTGCTTATTTATTTGATTGGCTGGTTAGTTTGGCCACATTTTTGGTCACATTTTTTTATTCTTTTTTTTTTTAATTCACCCAAATTTTCATTTATTGGTCAGAGAAGCAATAAAATATATTTTTAGATGTATAATGCTTAAAATTTGTATTATTCACTTTATTATTTTTAGTAATTTTTATTGAGACCAATGTGAATTACAAGTCTTTCACAGTTATATTTAAGGTACATAGTGACAGTGTATTAGGGCAATTCCCACCACCAGTATTGACCTCCCTCCGCCCTGTTCCCAGCATGCTTCCCCTGTCTTTAACCTTAGCCCCTGGACTACTAGTGTAACAAGTCCCTTTTGTGTATAGCTTGTTGTAGTTTGGGTCTCTCGATTCTATTGTCATTGACTTTGGGTTGGGTATTTATGGCTGATCTTTTTTTATTTCTACTCAATGCTCATGAGACTGCTTGCCCCTGGTACCATTCACTTCCCCACCCCCTCAATTTATGAAGCAGAACAAGCTGATTGTGTTCTATGGTTCTGTTGAAAAAAGAAAAAAAAAAGTGGGGATGAGCCCCTGTGTAGAAGCTAAAACATATGGAATGTTTCACAAATTTGCGAGTTATCCTTGTGCAAGAGCCATGCTCATCTTCTCTGTATAGTTCCAATTTTAGTAAATGTGCTGCCAAAGCAAGAACCATCTTGTGATTCTTATAGGCTACTCCTGACTGGGTACTCAGAAAACTTTATGGTCCTGAAAATAGAACCTAGGGCTTCTACACAGAAAACATGTACTCCACCCCTTTGCACCATCTCCCTAGTCTTCCATATTTTCATTTGCTTCTTTTCTAGAGTTTTTTTCTGCTAACATGATCATCTGTCATTTCATGTTTTCCACTTTTTCCAATAGAACTGTCAGCATATTAATCATGATATTTTCTTTTTTTCTGCTTTTTTTCGTTTGTTTGTTTTTGGGTCACACCCGGCAGTGCTCAGGGAATAGTCCTGACTCTATGCTCAGAAATCGCCCCTTGCAGGCACAGGAGACCATATGGGATGCCAGGATTCTAACCACCGACCATCTGCATGCAAGGCAAATGCCTTACCTCCATGCTATCTCTCCGGCCCCAATCATAATATTTTCAATCCCTTGTTTGATAATCCTAAAATCTCTATGATACTTGAATCTAGTTATGATGCTTTCTTTGTGTTTTTAAACTGTGGTTTGTTGTTTATTTCCTTTTTGTCTTTTAGAAAGCCTTATAATTACATTACATATTACATACATATAATTACATTACAGCATTCATGTTGTAATGAATAAAATCAATCTAATATTGTGGCAGTCAGCTTTTACTGTACAAGGTCTGTTCTCTGTTTTACCTCTTCAGCTATGGGCATGACAATTTGCCCTGACTTATATAAAAGAATCTAAGAAGGATTGTTGATTTTTAATCTGTCCATTATAGTCATATATTAAAGTCATAACTTTCGACTTCTTAACATGCCATACTTGATACCAAAACTCTCTTTAAATTATCATTTAAATGCACATATACACATGCTTATATATGTAAACAATTATATGTACAAGTATTTGGGTTGTTGGGCCACATCTGGCAGTGCTCAGGGATTACTCCTAGATCTGTGCTCAGAAATTACTCCTGGCAGGCTCAAAGAACCATATGGGATGCTGGGGATTGAACCCAAGTCGGCCACATGCAAGGCAAAAGCCCTACTCACCATGCTATCACTCTAGCCCCCTAAGTTTGCAAGTATCTTTAAAAAACAAACTGATCATTAACAACAATATTAATATTATTAATGCTCACTGACCAATTACTTTGTGACAGAAATTGCTTTAAGTTCTTCACAATAATTGATAATTAATTATAAACTTAATGTATGCTACATGTTAGGCATTATGTTTATATTTAAGTACCATAATATTGTATAATATATAAGCTTTATGTGGCAATTAAAGCAGGATGATTAATCACATGATTGTTAGGTAATCACATATTTTATTTACTTTTTAAAACAATGATAGGTTGTTGTAATTATCATTCAAAGATGTTATAAATGAAGAGACAGAGACATAAAGAAGTCAAGTTAAGGAAGTATTTGAACCCAACCAACCTATCCTTAACATTTACACGTGTAATACAACAGTAACTGTGGCTACCCAGTAGGATTAGTGGTAAGAGTCATCTCTTAATACATGTCTTTAATATGTAACTTTTTCACAAAGAGCATATATCATATGCATAATAAAACAAATAAGTAAATATATTGTTTCTAAACAAAGCAATAATGTAAAGCAGAGGAGAAAGACATAGAAATCATTTCAAAGTCACTTAAATTGCTCTTGTTTCATCTGATGATCTGCTTATTTCTTTAAAAATAAAAGGTATCTTTAAATGTGGTCCAAGTTTATTCCCTATGCTGGGGGCACCATCATCTCAACCTGAGATGTGTAATTCCTTATGGGATTCTCTGAGTTCTCTCCCTTCTGGAGAAGACCACTTTCTCTTGAGTGCATCTCTCTCCTTATTTTTGCTAAATAAAAGTAATTTACTTATAGAATAAATTAATAAAAATAATAAAGAACAGTGGTCCATATTATATATAACAGAAGACCAACCATTTTTCACAACCATGTTAACAAAAACACCTTTGACATCATGACCAGCATACATATGTATGTCTGCATAACTTGAATTAAACAAAGTAACCTTTCTCAAAAATTGGTCACTATCCACTACAGTGGTCTCACCCCCATTAGCCCCATTTCAAAGACTCAGAAAATTGTATCAAAGAAATCACTGATTTGTATGATCAATGATAAAACTATTCTCTTCCCTGACTTTTTTAGAAAACTGGTGCCATAAGTTTAAAGATTTATGCTACTACACACTTTTTTTACTTCAAAACTAATCTATCACTGAGTTTGTACATCTACTTCTCAAAAGGTCAATGTTTAAAATTATAAATATAGCTTGTCATATAAGCAGCAGGCAACCATTGTAAGGCTCATAAACTCCCAGGATCTGAACATTTAAGGAATCCCAGAGAACCCACTCTCCAAGCAGGCACAATATGAAGATATGCCTTAAGACTTCACAGGACATAGTTAGCAGGTACTGGTCCTACCTAAGAATAAGAGCTCCTATTTAGCCTTTAGGCCATAGTAGATATCGTCCAAATATCTGCAGCCCCAATTCTAGACACCCAAACTCTCAAGGACAATAATGGAAAAGCCTCTCATTACATGAAAGTTATCTATTCCAGCCTCTGTTTCTTGCAAGGAATATCCAATTATTTCAACTGCTCTCTTGTCAACAAATAACATATCAAGTACTATACTTGATCCTGAAAACACAAAGATAGTCAACGTTATTCAGGAACTTTCAAACTGGAAAGAAATGTAACAGTAGATGATCACATGATGGAGCTGTGGTCTACAATTGCAAACCAGGGCAGTCAGCTAACAACTGGCAATATTTGCTGCTCAAAGTAAAAGGAATAAGCTAGGTGCTCATGCTCTGTGTCACAGAGAAAGCCTGTCCTCTGAGGCAGCAGCATTTTTCTGAGTCCAAAGTTTACAACTACCAAGGGTTAGTTTTACTAAGGATATTAAAGATTAAAATAGAAAAGGGGCCTGAAAATTATTAAGTGCTATGTATTGCCCTTAAAATAATCTTCTTGCTAATGATAGGTACATTGACGGTACCTTGGTGTCATCCTTCTCACATTCACACTCTTGTGCAATATTCATCTTTTGACTACAAAGTGCACATTAGCTTGTTTCTAATGAAAACAATATGCCAAAAGTGATGAAATTCTATTTTTGTGTATTGTTAATGTTATGCTTGAGAATGCATAAAAATTAGATCCTGCTGGCATTACCAAGATATTTGGTTACATGTTATTCTAGATCTTTCTGAGGTGTTTTTAGATGACAGGAAAGTTTGAGCCAGTAAATTCTAAATTATCTTTGAGACTGAAGGTATACCTCATTCCATCAATTGAAGGCTTTAAGACAGGGGTCTCAAACTCGCGGCCCGCGGGCCGTTTGCAGCTCTCCGTACAACATTTTGTGGCCCGCGGCCGGCCTTCAAATAGCATAGCGCAGTATTCGCGATTATTCGCTTACCGAATAATCGCAATAGAAATCGCATTAGTAAGAAAAAAATCGCATTAAACATTCGCATACCCCGAGCAGTTCCGTTCGGGGTAAGCAAATGTTTAATGCTATTTTTTTTTTGCGATTTTTTTCTTACTAATGCGATTTTATATTGCGAATATTCGGTAAGCGAAATCCCTTATGCGGCCCTGCCTCACCCCGACTTTGCCTCCTGCGGCCCCCAGGTAAATTGAGTTTGAGACCCCTGCTTTAAGAGATGAGAAGAGGGAGTTCTTTCAGACTCAAAAGATACCCTTATGATTTTAAATTACAGTGTCAGTTCTTCCTTGGGTCTCTGGTCTGATGAGTCAACCTACAAGAAGGTGGATGATTTGGGGAGCTCCATATCATTTAAGCCAATTTCATAAAAATATTTATTTCCAGATATGTACACACATACACTATTGGTTCTGGTCCTCTAAAGAACCATTACTGGGGCCGGCAAGGTGGCGCTAGAGGTAAGGTGTCTGCCTTGCCAGCGCTAGCCTAGGATGGACCGTGGTTCGATCCCCCCGCGCCCCATATGGTCCCCCAAGCCAGGAGCGACTTCTGAGTGCATAGCCACCCTGAGCGTCACCGGGTGTGGCCCAAAAAACCAAAAGAAAAAAAAAAACCATAACTAAGCTGATGACTAATGTAGTTACAATAAATGAGTCTGTGATTTATGTAGTTATAATAAAGATAATGCCTTCCATTTTACTAGCATACTTCTTACACTGCCTTTCTGTTTGTGTGCCTACACTTGGGCAAAGCACTGAAGAGCTAACCAGTAAAAAAAGTGAAACTTTCAGTCTAAGAATGCATGAGAAAATAGATCCATTAACAATCATGTGAGTGAACTGAGAAAAACGGTTCTTAACCAGTTAACTGAGAGGTGATTGAAACCCTATTCCATAGTCTGTAAGAAATCCTAAAACATAATGGCAGCCAGGATGTCCCCAGAGACCCAACTACATAAATTGAAATCAATGTTATTTTAAGTCAATAAATATGGGGGCAATTTTTTATGCATAAAAAAGTAACTAATACAATAGTTGAAAGTATAATTGTTAATAGTAGCAGTTGCAGCAATAGTACTATTAGTAGCAGCAATAACAGCAATACTAATATTAGTAGCAGTAGCAGTAACAATAGTAGTAGTAGCAGTAGCATAAAAATATGAGTTACCAAAACCACTACTATTAGCTTTGGGGATAGGAATTTTAAATATGTGAAGATCCAAATAAATCAATGTTAAATCATTCTGCAGCTTTTTGTCCTGCCTTGATTCTGCAAAGCTGGGCAACTTAACCAAATAAGGCCTTGCTAAAGAAGAAAGCGGAGAATTAAGGCCATTCCTTGTTTTCTCCTGGAATCCTGATTCTACCCTAATTATCCAGATATGTGGGCAGCAGTAAGGAAACGAACACCTAATCACTTCTGGAGAAATTGTTATTAACTGCTAATGTCCTTCAACATAAATTTAACTATAAACTATCCCACTGATATCATTAATCAGAAAATGACTGTTAAGTGTTTCTATCAAGTAAATATATTGCTATAATAAAATATGTAACGATCATTTTTGTTTCTCAGCTATAAAGATCCAACTTGCAACTGCCAACTTGAGTTGACATTTTTCACCATTTCCTGAATGTCTCAGTGAGAGATGGTGGGGTTTTGTGGGTTGTTTGTTTGGTTGGTTGGTTGGTTGGGTTGTTTTTTGTTTTATGTTTTGTATTTTTGGCTTTTGGAGCCACACCTGGTGACACTCAGTGGTTACTCCTGGCTTGGGGGACCATATGGGATGCCGGGGGGATCAAAACGCGATTCATGCTAGGTCAGCCGCATGCAAGGCAAATGCCCTACCACTGTGCCACCTCTCTGGCCCTGAGAGATCATGTTTATTCAATCCTTCCACTGACTCTCATCTAAAAAGTTGCATTTAGTATCTTCATGGTTTTAATTGTTATTTTAAGAGAAGATTTTGCTTCTCTTAAATATATTTCCACACTTTTTGTTCAATCACAATTTACTTCCACTTACAAATCCACTATTCATAAGCTTGAATACTCTGAGAATGTTCCACAGACATACAATCACCTAAATTTTGATAAAGGAACAAGAAATCCTAAATGGAGCAAAGAAAGCCTCTTCAACAAGTGGCTTTGGCATAACTGGCTAGCCACTTGCAAAAAAATTGAACTTAGACCCCCCCCCCATTTAGTCTCATGTACAAAGGTAAAATCCAAATGGATTAAAGACCTCGATATCAGACCCGAAATCATAAGATATATGAACAACAGTAGGCAAAACACTCCAGGACATTGAGACTACAGGCATCTTTAAGGAGGAAACTGCACTCTCCAAGCAAGTGAAAGCAGAGATTAACAGATGGAAATATATTAAGCTGAGAAGCTTCTGCTCCTCAAAGGAAATAGTGCCCAGGATACAAGAGCCACCCACTGGGTGGGAGAAACTATTCACCCAACACTCATCAGATAAGGGGCTAATTTCCAAAATATACAAGGCACTGACAGAAATTTACAAGAAAAAAACATCTAATCCCATCAAAAAATGGGGAGAAAAAATGGACAGACACTTTGACAAAGAAGAAATACAAATGGCCAAAAGACACATGAAAAAATGCTCCACATCACTAATCATCAGAAATATGCAAATCAAAACAACTATGAGGTAGCACCTCACACCACAGAGATTGGCACACATCACAAAGAATGAGAATAAACAGTGTTGGCAGGGATGTGGAGAGAAAGGAACTCTTATCCACTGCTGGTGGGAATGCCGTCTAGTTCAACCTTTATGGAAAGCGATATGGAGATTCCTCCAAAAACTGGAAATCGAGCTCCCATACGATCCAACTATACCGCTCCTAGGAATATACCCTAGGAACACAAAAATACAATACAAAAAACCCTTCCTTACACCTATATTCATTGCAGCGCTATTTACCATAGCAAGACTCTGGAAACAACCAAGATGCCCTTCAACAGACGAATGGCTAAAGAAACTGTGGTACATATGGAATATGTACAATGGAATATTATGCAGCTGTCAGGAGAGATGAAGTCATGAAATTTTCCTATACATGGATGTATATGGAATCTATTATGCTGAGTGAAATAAGTCAGAGAAAGAGAGAAAAATGCAGAATGGTCTCACTCATCTGTGGGTTTTAAGAAAAATGAAAGACATTCTTGCAATAATAATTTTCAGACACAAAAGAGAGAAGGGCTGGAAGTTACAGCTCACCTCATGAAGCTCACCAGAAACAGGGATGAGTTTTGTTAGAGAAATAACTATATTTTGAACTATCCTAATAATGAGAATGTATGAAAGAAATAGAAAGCCTGTCTAGAGTACAGGCAGGGGTTGGGTGGGGAGCAGGGAGACTTGGGACATTGGTGATGGGAAGGTTGCACGATGATGGGTGGTGTTCTTTACATGACTGAAACCCAAACAACACAATATTGTATGTAATCAAGTTGTTTAAATAAAAAATATATTTAAAAAAAAGAAAAAAAGATTAAGGCAATAGTAAGACCTGAAGAAAGCTTGATGTGACCCAAACAACTCTCCACTCTTCCACCAACTCCACCAATAAAAAGAAATCAGATCAGACAGATCCATTAATATTTTGTATATCATGTATAAGAAGCTAAATAAAGCATAGGCTTTAAACCATGCTAAAAAAACAAATCCACTATTCATGTATTTTCTACCCTATAATTTATTTTTAAAAACATGCTACATATATAGAACTTATATTGACAGGAAGGAAGCTATATGATTTGTAACATCATAACAAGAAAACCATTGTAATACAGCATTGTCTTAATAGAAAACTACTGAAGCTGAAGTGGCATATTCTGCCATTATGCCTTTTTAGATCACTTACTTCAAGGCAATGACCACATATAATAATCTTATCTTGACCAGCTCATCTATGTAAGTATTTTCAGGGCTAGGATATGCATCATACCTGGGTCCCCTGAGCAATACTGAGTGTACCAGGGCTCGAGGATATGATGCTGCTAAATTTTCAGTCCTGTTGTCCAAGAATCATCCCTATTTATGATACTGAACTTAGGAGTGATTAGGCAGTAAGCAGTAAGCTCCTGTAAATGAGTTCAATTCCCTTATAAAAGTAAGCAAAATTTAACCAAGGTCACAGTTGCTAAGCAGTGGCAACTTCCAATGCCAAGCACAAACAGCAGCTGAATCCAGAGCTCAGCACTTTCACCTCACAGTATCTCTAACAATTAAACAAGATGGTCAAAATAGGGGTCGGCGAGGTGGCGCTAGAGGTAAGGTGTCTGCCTTGCAAGCGCTAGCCAAGGAAAAATAGCAACCTCCGTTCGATCTCCCGTTGTCCCATATGGTCCTCTCAAGCCAGGGCAATTTCTGAGCGCTTAGCCAGGAGTAACCCCTGAGCATCAAACGGGTGTGGCCCGAAAAACAAAACAAAAAAAGATGGTCAAAATAAGTAGCTTAGCAGGGTGTCTAACTTCTAAGACCTAATAAGGATTTATTTATCAACAATGATAACTGTTAATAAGGATACTGAAAAACATTATAATTACTGTGGGAGACGGAGCATCCCACATATCAAAGGAACTCTGAATGAATTTTCCACTGCCTGATTCAAGCCATAAAAGTTTGCTTAGCCCCGAGCCAACTGAAAACTCTGCAAATAAATTTAGCCCAGCACACAGAATCTGGCTTAACCAGATTCCTTAACCTTTCCATGGAACCTGTTTTTGTAACTGCTCTCAAGCACGTAGTTATAGATAGGTTTTTGTAAAGTTTAAATTATGATCCTTATTGCTTGCACAAAAGAAAGATTTAAATGGAAAATAGGCTAAACAAAAATTGTATTTGCGTAAATATCTATTAGCTATTTGTTTAAGGATTTGCTTCCCCTCCCCCCATCCTGCCAGGTTCCTCTTTATCCTTCCCGCCATCAAAATGTGTTTATGCTCCCATTGGTTAAAATTGTTGTACTTGTACAAATCTGATTGGTTTATATTTCAATCCTATGTTACTATTCCTCCCACAGAAGCAGGGCATAAAAACCCTGCTTCTCCCTTCAATAAATCCTCTTGACTGGAACACACCTTGAGCGTTCTACTAACTTCTGCAGCTTAATTTTTTAGGTGTTCACAAAAGAGCTTAACACTCGCGAATTATTTGTAGCTGCTTTCTGCCTTCTGTCCCGGTTGAGAGAAAGCTGCTGGCCGGAATTCTCTCCCAGTAAAGGGCAGGAGCAGAGGCAGTTACAAATTACTATTAGTCCTAAAATCTTCAACTAGAAAAAGGTTACTTAGAGGTGAGTCCAAACAAAAAGAGCAAAAGCAGATTACTTGGACTTCGTCGAAACTAAAACCTTTTCATTTTTATTTTGGGGCTACGCTTAGTAGTGTCCAGGTCTTGCTCTTGGGTCTGATTCAGGAATCACTCCTGGTAGGGATTGGGGGAGTACATGGGGTTGGCTACATATGAAGCAAGCATCCATCTTCTGAGTACTATCACTCAGGCCTCAACATTAAAAAAAAAAATTGCATGTCAAAGGACATTATCAAGAAAGTGAAAAAATACTTCAAGAGAAGGTTAACTCACTTACAAATAACATATGGGAAAAGCTAGTATCCAGAAAATTAAAAGATCTACAACTCAACAATAAAAATGAACCCGATTTAAAAGCCAAGGCTTGAATGAATGTTTCTAAGACAAAAGTGTTTTAGAGAAATTGAAATCATCATATACATCTTATAAAAATGCAAAATGAGACAGCTATCATATAAAATAAATAGAAAAACTAAACAAGATGTTAGGACATGAACAATTCTACATATATAGACACACATACACATATATGTGTATGTATATATATATATACCAAAGAGAATTGAAAAATATGTCTACACATAAGACTAGTACATAAAAATTCATGGCAGCTTTTTTTTTTTTTTTTAGTTTTGGTTTTTGGGTCATACCCGGCAGCGCTCAGGGATTACTCCTGGCTCTGTGCTTAGAAATCGCTGCTGGCAGACATGGGGAACCATAAGGGATGCTGGGATTTGAACCACCGTCTGTCCTAGATGGCTGCGTTATGGCAGCATTTTTAATACTAGCCAAAGTAGTAGTAATCCAAATGACTGTAATGTACTGAATAGGTAAAAAAAATATCCACACAATGAAATATAATTCAATCATAAAATGTAATTAAATACTAATATATTATAACAAGGAGGAACCTTCAAGGAATCTTGAAAAAAATTATCCTAAGGGTCTTCATCAGCTTCAAACTTTGTAACAGAATTCCATCAGCTTAGTGGTTGAAATATTTATTTCTCATAGTTAGGTGTTTGAATGGTTCTGGAGTAAACTGAAGTAAAATTCTGAATTATACATTTTAGAAGGGATGAAGTGATGTTATATGACTTATATCTCAATAAAGTTTTCACCCAAAGTGTCTACTCTGAAGTTCATCCTGATTATACTTGCCATTAAAAAAAAAGAGTCTGCCTCTCTATCTAAATGGAACCCACCAGACATATACCCTTAGATGCCCTCTCTTCAACTTCAATACCATCCCCATGTTCATACCATCTTTAATCAGTGGATAAAGCTGTTAAAGTCCTGAGCATTCTTAAACACCTTGCCACTTCTGCACTTGAAGTCAATCCTTTCTTTCAGGGAACCACACTCCACCCTCCATCAAAGGTACAGTACTTGGCTTCCATTGGACCATCCTCTTACTAGATAAACACAATCAGAGTTCTCCCTCTTACCTAAAGAAAATTAACTTGCAATATAAGAAAATCCAGTAAGGTATCCTGTTCCCCTGAGCTACCTTCATTCTGTAAAGGACACCCAACTCCACTTTTTTTCTTCCCAATATCCTTAACCACAACAACAGAGCTGTTGCCCTCTCCTCCACCAGAATGGCTCACACAGTAACAGTCAGCCTGTGCTCTACTTTCATACTTCATTTTTCTTTAGCTTAGTTTACCTTTGACCCTGTTGATCATCAATTTTCTGATATTTTCTTCCTTCCCCTCCCATCTTGGCTTTGACAAGAATTAATATAAAATAGGCACTTATTAAACACATGTTTAATAAGAAAAGCACTGATTTCCATCCATTCATCTTAAGGATGCTAATAATATCGGTACAGGATACTCTGCTCCAAAAGTCCAAAGTCAGTAGACTAATCACACACAGCTCCAACGTCAGTAGACTAATCACACTGAGGCATGGAGTGGATAACTCCACTAGGCATGGACCTCTAGATGGCTTCAAATTCAATGTTCTTTCTACCACACTACTACTCTTGCCTGTTCTTGGTCCTATTCATCTGACAGTTTTATAATATCTTTCAATTGGCATTTGCCTTGCATGTGGAAGGACAGTGGTTCGAATCCCGGCATCCCATATGGTCCTCTGTGCCTGCTGGGGCAATTTCTGAGTGTAGAGCCAGGAGTAACCCCTGAGCGCTGCCAGGTGTGACCCCCCCCAAAATATATCTTTCCATTATTTTGCCAACAAATTCTGCTCACAACTAACAAATTCTTTCCCCTCCTAATGGCACAGTCTTTTACTTTTTTGTTTTATTTTGTTTGGAGTACATACTCATTGATTCTCGGGATTAATCTTGACTCTGTGTTTAGGGGAATGACTCCTGGTGAAGCTTGGGGGACAAGATAGGCTTCTAGAGATCAAACATGAGTCGGATGCAAGGCAAGTACCATATTACCTGAACTATATCTCCAGTCCCATAGCATAGTTCTTTCAAAACAGGTATCTAATTATGATTCCCATTGAGAACCCTACTAGAGAGTTCAATCAGACCTTCAGAATAACAGGAAAGGGTACAGAAAGATAGTACAGTGGGTAAGGCACTTGTCTTGTGCAAGGCCAACCCAGATTTGATCCCTGGATTTTCATGTGTTCTCCTGAGGCTACCAGGAATGAATTCTGAGTGCAGACCCAAGAATAAATCATGAGCAACATGGAAGGGGGTAGCCCAAAATAAACACAAACAAAAAATATAGGAACCTTGTTATTTACATTATTCCAGAACAAAAAAGAAAAGTTTCAAAATTCCAAAACATCAGTACAATATTCATTCCTCAACCAGTTATACAGTAAAATTCAAACATCTTAGCATGACTTTCCTCATCCTACATGATTATGTCAATGTCCCTTCTTTTAAAAAGTTTTTTAATGGGTTTCAAAATTGGGTTTAGGATGGGGTCATTCTTAATAATGACAATTCTGTTAATTGTCACTGTACATACCTAATGGCACTGTGGGCCAATCTCATGAGCACAGATGTAATAGGCTTATGCTCTCCCACTCTACTACCATACCTTTCTCATACTTGGGCAGCTTCATTTCCAAATGGAAATGCCTTTCTCTCCTTCCTTCCAAAACTTTCACCTTGTTGCAAGCAATAATATGACTAAAAACTGCACCTTCCTCCAACTCCACACTATTATTTATTCTCTTTACTGCTCACTGTGACTCTTTCCCTTTTGGTCAAAAGTTCTGTACAGTCTCCAAAGTTAATATTAAAGATCAGGTTTTCTATACAAGAAACTCTGACCTTGATGCACCACTGTCCAGATATTCATTCTTTTTTTAAAAATAATTTTTATTGTGATCAACGTTAATTACAAGTCTTTCACAGTAATATTTAAGGTACATAGTGACATTGAATCAGGGGTATTCTCACCACCAGTGTAGTCCTCCCTCTAACCCTGTTCCCAGCATCCCCTTCCTTTGCCCCCCAGACTGGTCCCCTCTATGCATAGCTTGAAGATCGGGTATTGATTCTGTTGTCTTTGACTTTGGGTTTGGTGTTTAAGTCTGATTTTTTAATATCTTTATTTAAACACCTTGATTACAAACATGATTGTAGTCGAGTTTCAGTTATATAAAGAACACTCACCTTCACCAGTGCAACATTCCCATCACTTATGCCCTAAATCTCCCTCTTCTCCACCCCACCCCACCCCTGCCTGTATTTGAGACAGGCTTTCTACTTCCCTCATTATTTAACATTGTTATGGTAGTTGTCAGTGTAGTTATTTCTCTAACTGCACTCTTTGTGGTGAGCTTCAGATAGTCATTCTTGATTCAACAAAATCATATCAAACACATGTATGTTTCAGACACAGGATATTCATAAATTAAAAGAGACATTCTCCAGTTAAGAAATTTATAATCTAGAGGCCAGAGTCATAGTACAGTAGTATGAAGGGTGTTTGCCCTGCCTGAGGTCAACCAGGTCTGATCCCTGGTATCCCTTATGGTTGTTCCCCATGTCTGCCAGGAGTTACCACTAAGCACTTAGCTAGGAGTAACCCCTGAGCAGTATGAGGTATACTCCTCAAAATAGAAATTTATAACTTACAGTCAGAGAGATAAGGATTTAAGGTCCTTACCTAGCACACAGTTAATGCAATTAAATCTATACAACTATATATAGCAGGAGTCTCAAACTCGCGATTCGCAGGCCGTTTGCGGCCCTTATGTACAATATTTTGTGGCCAGCAGCTGGCCTTCAAATATCACAGTATTCGTGATTATTTGCTTACCGAATAATCGCAATAAAAATCACATTAGTAAGAAAAAAATCGCATTAAACATTCACATATCCCGAGCAGTTCCGTTCGGGGTATGCAAATGTTTAATGCGATTTTTTGTGATTTTTTTTCTTACTGATGCGATTTTTTATTGCAAATATTCGGTAAGTAAAATCTCTTATGCTGCCCTGCCTCACCCTGACTTTGCCTCCTGTGGCCCCCAGGTAAATTGAGTTTGAGACCCTTGGTATATAGTCCCCTGAACACCTCTAGGAGTAAACCCTTGAACACAGTCAGGAGTAAGCCCTGAACACCATCCAGACCTCACCCCACATCAAAGAATTGTATAATTTAGGAGAGTAAAAACAAGAAATAAGAACAGTTATAATAAAAAAGAACACTTATGATATATGTAGACTATATACTGGGTACTGTTTTAAGTACTTGATATCAGCTAACAATCTAAGATAGAAACTTTGATATGTTAGACAAATAATTACAGATACTCCTTGCTTAACGACTTACCTGTTTAACAACCACTCGCACTTACGACCATCTCTTCATCGTTATTTTATTTTATTTTATTTTATTTTAAATATCCTTTTCCATCTTGTACACTCTACAGTAGAGTACTGTGGGTTTTGGTGCTTTAATGTACCTATTTTACTAACTTTATGTTCTGTACCACATTGCAGTACTGTGTGTAAATTACACAACCTATGCAAATTAAAACAAGTGGAAGTTTTCCGTTTGATCTCTCTTGTTATTTTACTTATTCAGAATACTGTATTGTCAAGTACTGTGCATATACTGTACTACTGTATACAGTACATGCAGTTCCTCACTTAACGACCAATTCGCTTAATGGCCAAGTCTTTGAAACAGAACTTGGTCATTAAGCGAGGAGTATCTGTAATGAAATCAAGACATAGAGATGTTCAGCAACTTTTCTGTAGATAATGCAGCAGGATAATAGTGGATTTGAAATAATTGGTCTAGTTTTGAAACCTGTATTCTAAATCTCTGAGCAGCATGTCAGTAGCTAGCGATAGTAGCTACTTGCGGTAGCAGCACATTAGTAGCTACTAACAGTAGTAGCAGCATGTTAGTAGCTAATAAAGCAGATATGATAGAAAGGGTGATGGGGCAAAGTCAGTGTCACTGTAGGATGTGCTCTCCCTTACAGCTTCCATATCCCACATGTGACTACTGACTATTAAAAATGTGGCCAATTCAAACAAATTCTGTTATAAGAATAAATAATACATAGCATATTTCAAAGACAGTAAAATGTAAATGGCTGTAATAACCTGTAAAATAGCTGTTATAAAAAAAGATAAGAAACAGCAAATAAAAAAAAAAGAAACAGCAAATGTGGGTGAGAATATAGGAAAAGGAAAATGTATGCACTTTGGTGTATATAAGTCCACCTATTGTTGAAAACATCATGGAGATTACTAAAAAAGTTAAACAATAAAACTACCACATGAATCAGTAATTCTATTTGTGATTATTATCCTAAAGTAATAAAAATATTCATTCAAAAAATCTGCATCCAAGTTTACTGTCAATTATTTAAAATAACACTTTATTAACAATATTACATTATTTAATGCAATTATGCACCCCCAAAAAGTCAAGATATGGTTGTAAACTAAATATCTATCAATGGATGAATGACTAAGGAAAATATAGGTAATACATATATATATATATATATATATATATCACATAAACACAATGTAATATTCACAGACAAAAGAATACTTGCAATCTGTGACAACAATGGTAAAACCTGAAAACATTATGCTGAAACATATGTCATACAGATAAAAAAATACTACATAATAAGATTACATGTGAAATCTAAATAATAAAAAACAAAAAGTGATCACAGATTAAAAGGACAGATTGTTGGATACCAAAGTTTATAAAGATTAGCAGATCAAAATATACAAATGTCCAATTATAAAATAGATAGTCATGGAATATAATCTATAGTATGGTAGCTATAGCCAAGTAATAGTACATTGTACACTTAAAAGTTGCTAAGAAAGTCAGTCTTAAAGTTTCTCAGCAAAGAAATTATATGTGTGGGGTGATAGATAATTAGATTACTCTTATCATCATTTCACAGCGTATACAAATAAGATCATTATGTTGTCAACCTGAATGTTATAGGTCAATTATAATTCAATAAGAGTAATTTTTAACTTTAAGATGTTGATTTTAAAAAGTTGAAGAAAACTCAAATAGAAATACAGTCATGTTTATCTATCAAAATAACTAATTTGGCTAAAATGTTCAGATGACTTAAAGTAACATATAGGTTTAATGCTACTAAAATGCCAATAGATTCTTTGTAACAATAGCAAAAATACTAAATTTGTACAATACACAAATAACCAAATCAATCCTGAGGGGAGAGAGATAACAAGGATTGAAACAGCACAACTTCTGATTTTAAACTTTTCTTTTTTGTTTTGTTTTGATTTTGTTTTTGGGTCACACCCGGCAGCACTCAGGGGCCACTCCTGGCTCTACACTCAGAAATTGCTCCTGGCAGTCTCCCGGGACTATATGGGATGCCGGAATTCAAACCACCATCCCTCTGCATGCAAGGCAAATGCTCTACCTCCATGCTATCTCTCCAGCCCCGATTTTAAACATTTCTACCTATATTACAATTGTTATCTATTATAATCAAAGCAGTATAGTATTGACATAAAAGTATACAAAAGAGACCAGGGCGATAATACAGCGAGTAGGTTGTTTTTCTCACATGTGCCCAACCCAGGTTCAATCCTAGACATCCCATGTAGTTCCCAAGCCTGCCAGGAGTAATTCCTGAGCACAGAGCCAGGAATAACCCCCGAGTGCCACCGTGTGTGGCAAAAAAGAAAGAAAGAAAGAAAGAAAGAAAGAAAGAAAGAAAGAAAGAAAGAAAGAAAGAAAGAAAGAAAGAAAGAAAGAAAGAAAGAAAGAAAGAAAGAAAGAAAGAAAGAAAGAAAGAAAGAAAGAAAGAAAGAAAGAAAGAAAGAAAGAAAGAAAAGAAAAGAAAAGAAAAGAAAAGAAAAGAAAAGAAAAGAAAAGAAAAGAAAAGAAAAGAAAAGAAAAGAAAAGAAAAGAAAAAGCATACATACATATAGTTTAGGGTAACAAGAGTCTAGAAATAACCCCCCTCAGGCAAAGCCAACTAATATTTCATGAAGAACTAAAGAATATTATATATAAACAGACACTTCCTTCAATAAATAGTTTTGGGAAAACTAGGTAACACATACAGAAAAATGAAATCATCAATTATTTCACATAGAAAAATATTTTAAAATGGCTTAAATGGGGCCGGAGAGATAGTATGGAAGTAGGGTGTTTGCTTGCATGCAGAAGGATGGTAGTTTGAAACTCAGCATTCCATATGTTTCCCCAAGCCTGCTAGGAGTGACTTCTGAGTGTAGAGCTAGGAGTAACCCCTGAGCACTGCGAGGTGTGACATAAAAAAAAAATAATAAAATAAAATAAAATAAAATGGCTTAAACATTTAAATATGTGGGCTAGAGAAATAGGTAGGGTGCTTGCTTTGTACACAACAAATTCAGGTTTGATCTCTGACAATACAAATGGTCCCCAGCCCCACCAAGAATGATGTTCTATATAAAGAATCAGGAGTAAGTAATGTAGGTGTGGCCCAAAAACAAAACCAAAAACAAAAAACTAGATGTGACTTAAAATTGTAAAAATCCTAAGAAAAATTTAAGTTAAAAATTCCTTGATGTTTGGGCCAGAGTGAGAGTGCAGTTTATTTTGCACATGGCTGACCCAGGACAGACTTTGATTTGATGCCCAGCATCCCATATGGTCCTCCAAGCCAGGAACAATTTTTGAGCACATAGCCAGAAGCAACCCCGGAGCATCACGGGTGTGGCCCAACACACCCCCAAAAATCCCTTGATGTGTCTGGCAATAGTATTCTGAATATAATTTTAAAATCACAGGAAACAAAATCAAAACCCCCTATATGACTATATCTAACTAAAACTTCTTACATGGCAAAAGAAATAATCGATAAAATTAACAAGCAACCCACAGAATAAAAGAAGATAGTTGCAAGCAAACCTCCATCTGATAAGTGGTTAATACTCAAAATAAATGTAAGTGATTCAAATAACTCAATAGTGAAAACAATTCAATTTTAACCTGAGAAGATGCTCAACTTTCTGTCATCAGGGAAATACAAACCAAAACCATAATGCACTATTTCCTCCTTCCTATTAGAATGGCTCTTCTTAAAAAGGCAAAACAGATGTGGAGGGAAGATATGGAGAAATGAGAATCCTTATGACTTGTTGGTGTGGTTGTAAAAGGGAAAGCCCACTAGATACACTAGAATGGGAAAAATTAACAGGACCACAACGTTATTAAACATTGATACTTCTGCATCATATTTTCAAAAATAAAACACTATCTGGAAGAGAAGCTATGTTCAATATTTTATTGAAGCTTTATTCATAATAATCAAGACATAAAACAACCTAAGTGTCTGTCTACGGACTAATGGTTAAGAATAGCACACACCAACACACACACACACACACACACACACACACACACACACACTCATAATTACTCAATCATGTTTTTTTTTTTACAAAAGGGAAGTTCTGCTATTTGAAGAACAAAGATGAACCCAGTGAGCATTAATCTAAGTAAAATAGGGCCGGGCGGTGGCGCTAAAGGTAAGGTGCCTGCCTTGCCTGCGCTAGCCTTGGACGGACCGGACCGCGGTTCGATCCCCCCGTGTCCCATATGGTCCCCCAAGCCAGGAGCAACTTCTGAGCGCATAGTCAGGAGTAACCCCTGAGCGTTACCGGGTGTGGCCCAAAAAACCAAAAAAAAAAAAAATCTAAGTAAAATAAATTGAACCAAAACAAATAAATACTGAATGATATTAAAAAATGGTCTGACATATGAAATCTAAAAGTCAAACTCCTAGAAACAGTGTAATAATCTTACCAGAAGCTAAGAGCGGAAGTAATTATATTATTCAATGGATACATTGTCCACTTTAAGATAAATACTCTCCAGAACTAATATACAGCATGGGACTACAGTAATAGCTTTGTATAATATATTTAAAAGCTGTTTAAATAATAGATCTCAGTTGCTTTTGCTACATAGAGAAAAGGCAATTATGTAAAGTAATTGAATCCTTGACTAACTTGACTAAGGTAATCATTTTGCACTAAATCAAATTGTAAGTAAAGCAAATTGTAATATTGTATGTTTTAAAGTAATATAGCATTATTTAAGTTATATCTCAATAAAGCTATAAAATGTTTTTCAGAATCATTTATTAGTTTATACTTATTGCATATTAAATTATGGATGAAATTAATTCAAATATTAAATTAACATTAATTTAGCATATGTCTACTCTGTTAATGCAGTTATTGGAAAGTACAGTTATATATGTAACTTCATCATATTTGTATTGGACAGCACTACTTAGATAAAGCGAAGCCCTTTTGCAGAAAGATCAACATTTAAAATGGCATTTAAATTGAAGGGGGAAAAGGAAGCTTGGTATAGAATGGGAGAGAAAAAGTGGGTAAATAGCTTGCCTTGCATGGCCAATCTGATTTAGAGTTCCAGTATCACACTGAGTACCTCAAGGAGCAATTCCTAAACACAGAGCCAGAAGTAATCCCTGAGCACTATTGGAAGTGGCCTAGATCCAGCCCATAAAAAAATAATCTCATTATCATTCACTTTGAGAGCTTCAAGTTTTCTTGAACCTATGTGGAAACACAATTAAAACTATGTATACTGTGATGGTTTGTTTTTGCCATAATGTTTTTCCATTTTTGAAGTATTTTCAAAATTTTAAAATTTTATCACAGGTTATTTTTAGAATATTTTATTCTAAAAATTATTTAAATTTTGTTATCATATTGAAAAGTTAATTTTGTACTTTCAAGTAATAAGAAGACTCAGGTTATGAATGTATAGCTGTACATTTAAAGATGATAGAATGGAATTAACATATTACATCTTCTTGAATGGTTGTTTTTTGAAAAAATTTTATGTTAACTAGCAATGAGTTTTTTGTTATTTTAAATACATTAAAATATTTTAAGCTTCTTACTTTTGATTTTAATATGCACAATGCATAAAGATGTATAACCTAAAATGTTGCTCTTTGAGGTGTTTGATAAGTTTTAAGAAAATAGAGAACATAAGAACCATTGATTGAGAAGATAGATGGAAACATGTGAGACAGCAAAGAGGACTGAGTGATTAGGAGGAAAGCCTAATTAGGAGGAGCATCACAGACAGACATCAAAAGAAGAGAGTACAAAGTCCGAAGGAGAAGCTTGTTAAGTCAAAAAAAGAGAATAGTAGAGGAATGGGTGAAAGATGACGCCTATATTTGTCCTCTGAGTTATACATCTTCATAATCCACTAGATTGTTGACTCAAAGCCTGCCAAAACCAAAATCAACACATACATATCCAGTTGCTTTAAATATAGTCCCCAAAAGTATATTCTTAGCCATGTTGAGCCTACATGTTTTGCATATCCCACAAAACTTACAACCAACACTTACAAGTCATGAGTAAAACAAACTACGTGGCTGTGACGATGATGTCACAGTACTGCGGTTACCCTGTGGAGCTTTCTAAGAGCCATCTCACCTGTTATGGTATAACATTACCAGCACAAGTAACTCCTAGCTCCTGGGTATGGCGAGCTTCACCCTCCAGAAAGTTCCCTTGCCTATCTCCCCTTCTGGGTGGTTTCTACCTCTATTAGTGGGAAGGACCTGCGCTCTCACACAATCTATCCATCCATGTAATGAAGTTAGTTGTCTGATACTATCATTAGCTAGCCGGTCATGATTTTTCCTTTATCAGCCCCACAGAGAGCATGGCCATAAATAATGACTGACAAATAAGTAACAGGAAAGGAGCTGCAGAATCCACTGTACAAGAGATACCATGACCTTGACAAGTTAGACAGAGAAGAACTGTTGGATTGGGTAGAAAAGTGACAGATATCACAATATCAACAACTTTCCCAAACCAAAATGAAAAGAATTAATATCTCTACAGGAAAAGATAATCAAGAATAAAATGGAAAGCCAGAGATATGGCATAAGAGGCAAGGTGCATGCCTTCCATGTAGCCACTTTGGCTGATTTTAGTTCAATCCCCGACACCACATAAGGTCCTCTGAGCACTGTCAGATGGTTACTCCTGACACAAAATCAGAAGCAGCTCCCTGTGCACCCCCAAATAAATAAATAAATATAATAATAAAAATAAGAGAGGCACGGCTGGGCTCAGAACACTCCACATGCCAGGATTTCTGGGTGTGTTTGACTGGTATGTTGGGGGCTCTGGGCAGGACAGCTAGCCATAGGCCCCCTGGGCTGACCACTTAGTCCAGGGAAACAAGATCTTCCCCACACCAGGCAGGTCTTCAGGGCTACACCTGGTTAATCGGGCCCTGGGGGGAGGGGGTGAGAAATTCCTCCCTATGCATCCAAAAGCTACAGAACCGCGTGGGGGCTTGTGCCCCCGCGCGTACTTCATGTATTGAGAGTATTCTTTATTCTTATGTTATGTTTTGCGTATCCTGAATATTCATTTTTTATTCTGCCCTTTCACACACCCCTACAAAGCTCTTTTTTACTCCTTAACTCTCTAACCCCCCCAAGCGTCACTAACCTACATTACTCTTTTTAACTTCAGTATTATACAGTCCTAATCACAGACCAAAGTCATGCATTGTGTGTAACAACCCTAAACTGTTTCAAGATACATAAAATGGACACGTATTTCTTTAGAATATTTTGTGTTCTTTCTCTGACAGCTATAATTCTTACTAAATGTTGTCTTATGCAGTGACGATTCTAACCACTTTTTATCTTCTCTTTTTGAGCTGTTTCACAAGGAATTTTGGTGAAAGAGTCCCCCAGTTTAATGCTTATGATTGAACCATATCATGGGAATCGTTGGAATTGTTCTTATGGACCCCATATGCTCCAATAACACCATGTGGCATTGCTCCTTTTTTGCATAGGTACATTAAAATGGGAAAATACTATACATACAAATAAGATCCTATCTAATGGAGATTGGAACACACAAATCTTGTAGTGCAAAGGGACCTTACACCCTGAACATTGACATAACAACCTGGCACAGACCTCTGAAGAAAGGGCATTTTCCATTCACCCCTGAACCAGGGAAGCCATCCACAAAACATCCAGGCTGGTCTATAACATCACCTGGAAGAAATCCTCTACCACGGAAGACCCTACACTGCTCAGACATCGACCTGCTCAAAAGAAACTTCCCTTAACACTGAGAAGACTTAACAACAACAACGACCTGCTTACAGGACAAGGCTCCCTGCATTGCCCTTTGATTGTGAGGTGAAACGAGAGGACGCTCCACATCCTGACCTCAATGTAGGATATGAAGATTCCAGGATCTTTAATACAGAAACATAATACCAACAACAGAGACTGTGTGGAAAATAAAAGTGTGTTGGCACTACAGACAGTGTCTTGGATTGGACGATCTAGCTTGCCTGGAGCCTAGAGTTGGTCTTGTGCCAGGAAACTTCAGGGGTTGGGTCTCTTTGTATTTAGGCCAAGGTTATTTCTTTCCATGTCCCTCATATTTTGGTGGGCCTATGCAAACAACAATTGCCACTCCAACACCATTTTTACTGTGCTCCTTTGACTCTAATCCTTAAAAAGACCCACTTAAAATTTGAGGTTAACTTAAGCTAATATGCATGTATTTGGAAAATGTAAAAAAATACTATGCCTGTAATGTTTAAGGAGTTACGTATGTTTTATGGCTTTAGATTGCCTTGTGTGCTGTTAAGAAATATTATAATGTGTTACAATCTGGGGACTTGAGGGACAAAGTAATTGTACATGGATTCTGTCTTATTTATCTTAATGTTCTTTGGCTGAAATTTCAAAGTTAAGATATCAGCAAGGGGACTTCTGAGAATTATCTTATGGGTGATTGTCCTTCCACTGTAACTTTACCTTGTCCTCTTTCTTTGCATTCTTGTTCTCATAATTAAAAATAAAAAAATTAATAAAAAAATATTTGGCATAAAAAATAATAATAAATATCTTGGGGCTAGAAAGATTATACATGGATTGCATGCAGCTGACACTATTTCAGCCCCTGGAGCCTACAGGTAGTCTTCCAAGACCCACCAGGAGTGATATGTGAGCACAGAGTCATGTGAAAGCCTTGACAACAGTAGTACAGCCATAAGAAGCTAATTACTTATACAAATATCATAGAATAAAACACCATTTCTCCAAGAACATATATGCATATAAATATGCAGAAAGGAGAAAGACAGAAAGCGTGATAATGAATAAATTTTGACTATCTCTGATTGGGGACAAAGATGGGGCAAGGGTGTCAAAGTGGACTTTAGCTTTATCTCTATATTTAATAATATATTCCTATATGGTGTATATAGGAATTTTTTTTGCAAACAGTGCATGAGAGATGAAAAAAAGTGAGATAGCAAATACAGGTAAGTTTCCAGAAAAGTTTGTTAAGTTAAATCAAGAGTCAGAGAGATAGTACAGGGCATTTGCCTTGCATATGGTAGACCCTGATTTAATTCCCAGTACTGCGTATGGTCCCCTGAGCACCATCAAGAATGTCCCAAGGCAGAACCAGGAGCAATCTCTGAGTACTTCCAGGGATCACCTCCCTCAACAGGGAAGAAAAGAGTAAGATTTGAAGCACACTGGGGAATCAAAAGAGGATTTTATGAGTTTTATTGTTATGGCTTTTTTGTAATGGAGATGTTAAAGATTGCTAAGCCTTAAATGATGAGGGTGATGGAATAGAGATAGAAGTAATGGTGTTTGGGGGACAGTGTAATATTTGAGTGGAGGTGCTAGGGAGAGAGCTCAAAAGTCAGTGTACCTGCCTTGCTCATGGGAAGCTGAATTTGATCCCGGAGACCACATGTCTGCCACCAAGTCCTACTGGCTTAAGCTCAGTGCTCTCAAACACCACACATTCAAGCTGATCATTGAACCCTCTAGCCTGGGCTGCTGAGTATGTCAGAGACTGGTGCCTGGACCCTCTTAAGAACTTCCTGAGAGCTCCCTTCATTCTCCTGAAAAAAAGAAAATGAAATGGAAAGAAAGTGTGGAGCACTTGTCTTTGTGTTGGGAAAGACTGAATGTCTGTTCATAATTTTGAGTAATAAATTAAAAGAAAATAAGTGACCTCGGTGCACCCACAGTTAATAATTTTATATGTTTGCTAAGGACTTCATCCAATGGCACATATGTCATCTATATGTACATCCTACTCCTATTCATTTTAAAATTCTTTTTTTTTTTAATTTCGGGCAATACCCAGTGGCACTCAGGGGTTACTCCTGGCTATGCACTCAGAAATCACTCCTGGCTTGGGGGACCATATGGAACTCCCCAGAGTTTTAAGTCTGTCCTGGATCAGCTGCTTGCAAGGCAAATGCCTTACCGCTGTGCTATAGCTCCAGCCCCCTTATTTTACAATTCTAACAGATAACACACCACTCCAATTAATTTCCACAGCATTTCATGATTTCTCTAATAGGGTTGTCTTTTCAAATATGGAAAGCACAATAAATAGCTTATTTGTTCAAATTAATATCTATTATAATTGCAATTTAAAGAAAAACATCTACAACATAGTTAAAAGTCATCCTTATCTCTACAGACTAAAACTTACACTGATATTCAAAAAGCCTGAAGAATCAAGTATGATGAGGGAGTAGGGGGGAAAATCAAGTATGAAATACAGCAGTAGAATTATTTTCTAATAAAAAAATAGTCCTCTGACTTAATTAAGGTGCTAGAGAAAGGAAAAAGTATTGGTCATGATGCCAAATAGCAAAGAATCCTAAAACAGTTCCAAGTCTTAAGGATAGGGGAATTGTGTAGAGTGAGTGTCTTTATATTACTCCCATCTGTTTAAAACTTGTATGATTCCATTCCTGAGCTCCACATGATCATTCTGAGTGCACAACAAATAGAATGTGACTGAAAATACCCTAGATCAGTGACCAGAATAGCAACACAACAGGTAAGACATTTGCCTTGCATGCTGCCAACTCAGATGCAATCCCTGGCACCCATAAGATCCCCTGAGTCCACCAGGAGTAATCCCTGAGTGCAGAGCCAGGAGTAATCGCTGAACACTACTGGGTGTGGTGCAAAAACAAATAAACAAAGAAAACACCCTAGATTGGTTAAATGTTATTTCAACAATAACATCAGAATTATACCTTTGCTGTTGTACTATTACTAAGCCAAGATAAATCTCAATACAGTGACTACACAGCTCAGTTTATGGATAGATTAGTGATCAGGAGGTAAAGCTAGTTCTCCTAGAAATTTTTATTCATTAATTCTCTCACTAAGATGGGAGGATATTTAATGAGGAGATGATAGGTTTTTTTGCAGCTAAATTATTTTAATCACATACACTACCAATGCTAGTATAATATATGCCTTGGAAAAAATATAGTCCATTTACATAATAAACAAAACATGCAAACAATATAATCAATACATTTTGACTTTCCTATTGCTAAAAATTGTGATCATACTATGGAACACACATTAAATATTTAAAAATCAGATTCTGGACTTTGAGAGTTAAAAGGGCTTTTGTTCAGCAGTCTCGGTTAGAATATAGCAAAAATAGATACGTTACATGTTTCACAATAAATCAAAAGTACTCAATACTTCAGTAAGATTGTGATCAGTGGATACCTTAGGCCAGAATCTTCTAACATACTCTTATGTCTACTATTATAAGCTAGTATTGTTCTAATTATGCCTTTTTCCCTTCTGTATTTCTCATGCTTGGCTAACTGGTATTGCTGACCAGGAGAAATTGCCCTATTCAGCTAGTTAATTCCCAGATTCCCACATTCTGCTGAATGTGAATCTTCCACATGCAACAAAACCTCCACCTACTTTTCTTTTTCAAAGCTCTTAAACTCAGGGCCCCTACTTGACCTAATCACCCTAAGGCCAAGGCCACAGGCAACTAAGGTTAGCTTTTTTTGCCTTGTGTTCACCAAAATTACCCAAATAATCTCATCCCTAGCATGTTGGCCCTGCTTTGAATACACTTTCCAGAAACACAGTCAATATGGACCAGTGTCTTTCCCTGGCTCCCACTGCCCCACCTAACCGTGGGACTTCCCATATGGCTCTGGGTGACACACTGTGTCTACTGACTCTAGGAATCCATAGATTAAAAAAAACTCCCCTTTACAAGACTCTATGTTTTGTCATACCTGATTAAAAACAAAACCTGGCTATATTTAAACAAGTATCCACACTAGTGGGGAAAAGATTGCATCTATCAATCAGCAATAACAATTCCTAAAGAGGAGGTGTGTAGGTTGGCAGAGAGGAAGGGGAAGAGAGATACAGCCTCCACCAATACCACTCTGACAGATAATGCCAAATTGTCTACAGGCAAAGTGTTACAAATCTAGGTCAAAATGAGAAAACTAAACAGAATATGTTAGATTTTTACGAAGGTCAGTTCATGCATTTTTTTTATGAATAGCTCTGGTGCTAAACTGTTTTATATAAAATGCTAAACATTTATGAGGAAGTATTACATAAAGTTTTTTTTAGTATAAATATTGATAGCCCTTAAGTTGTTCCCAAAACTAATTTTTGAAATTTAGCTACAGTGTGAACTTCAAAATCTGAGACCTTGGCACTGGAAACTGGTAAGCGGTTAAGGGTTTGGGTCTTCAAATCAATCCTCAAAATTCAATTCTAATAAAGAAGATTCAATGGTACATGGAGTCATGGAGTGGCCAATAGCAATTAACAATCCTCTGCATATTTCACAAGAATTGAAGGCAAGTTTAAAATATATTAATTGTATGCAAGTTTAAAATTTACATAAATTATATATGTTTAATATATATTTAATATATATATAAGTGGAGCTATACCATGGACATAAGATTCCAACAAGGGGGTATAATGACTCACCAATCCACTAGCCCTAAAATTTCATGTCTGTCTGTATCCAGCCATTGCTGTGGTTAGTATCACCCACAAGAAGGACTTGGCTCAGGCTGGCATAGGGATGTTAAGAAAAAGTATGAAGCTTATGAAAAATATTGTAGAAGAGATAGGATGTAGGACAATGGGGATAGCTATCTAGCAATGAAGAGTAGGAAGATTTATTGAAACAGTATCAAATAAAATGTTAGAGAAGATAATCTATGACATCAAGCCATGACTAACAAAAGCATGCTGATAAACAGAAAAATCATTATGAAGAGCTTGCTGAGCACTCAACAGAGAGGACTTTGTGTTCTCTTGTTAAACACAATGTCACAGAGTGTCAACTTCAGACAAGGTTACTCAGTGAGCACTCTGGGGAAGACAGAAAATAAGATCCTTCCATGTTCACACCTATTGAAACAAAAGTATCCACCAAATCACAAAATGCCACAGATGCCCTTCTAACTAACAAGGGCCTGCTGTTTCTTGGTCCTTCACAGATTATTTCGTTTCCTCTACTCTGCTCTTCCACAGCTAGCTGTATTGGGGCACAGGGAAACTCAGTGATAAGAGTTTAATCTCTGGAGCTGGTGAGAGCACAATGATAGGGTGTTTGCTTTGCACATAGCCATGATCCAGGACTGACAGTGGTTCGAATCCTGGCATCCCATTTGGCTCCCCCGTGCATGCCAGGAGCAATTTCTGAGTGCAGAGCCATGAGTAGTAATGCCTGAGCACTGCCAGGTGTAGTAATGCCTGAGCACTGCCAGGTGTGACCACCCCCCCAAAAAAATAAAGAGTTTAATCTCTCATATCAATCCAACCAGCTCTGCACAGTGAGATTTCCCAATGCATATTGGGATACCCAATAAAGCTCCCCATCATGGACTTTGGTGGAGCCTTAATAGCACGGGCAAACCACAACCAAGTATGGCAACCCAGGGAGAGCACAGCTATTAGTTCAAGCTCTGTAATCAAGTGTGTGCAATTCCCAATCATCACCATAGAGAAGGTGAAGGGTTGATTTACTGATTTATTGAAATATCCCATCAGACTCATCCTTACTTTCTGAAAACACACAGAAAGTATAGAGAAAGTCTTCATTTTCTTTGGTCCTCTCTTTCCCACAAGTCACACAAAGCCCTTATCACTCAGTTGCTCTTTTACAAAGGTGCCCCCATGGTTTACCAATGCATTCACTCTCATAGTAACCAGTGACCACAGAAGGCCTCCGATAGAAACTGGACATTATCAAGAAAGTGAAAAGACAGCCTATGAAAAGAGAGAAGATATTTGCAAATCTTCTATCTTATAAAGTGCTAGTATCCCAAGCATATAGATAACTCCTACAACTCAACAACAAAAACACAATTCTCTTTTGGAATAGGCAAAGACATTTCTTCAAGAACATATACATAGGTCTTAGAATATGACATGTTTTATTAGTTCTCCTCTAGAAAACCAAAAAACATGATTACAATCCTCCATTGGAATGGAGAGTGGGTTGAATTTAAAACAAGTTTTTTAACCTATATACTATCTTCCCAGCCCTCAACAAAAACCTGTAAATGAATATTATTTGTAGTATTATGTTTAGCAATCTAAAGTAGAAGCAATTCAAAAATCCATTAATGGGATTATGAGAAAACAAAATATGGCAAATAAAATGTCATCTAGTGATTTAAAAAGAAAGGATTTGATATTGCTACAAAGTGGATGGATCTAAAAAACATACAATGTCTGAAAAGCCAGTTATCAAATAACACAGGTTGTATTTTTCTAGTTACATGAAAAGTCCAGAATAAGCAATTAAGAAGATGAAGAGAAGTAACAGGAGAGAAGGAATCAAGAGCATGGAGTATATTTGTTAATGGAGGGAAATGGTACATATAGCTCTGTTCACACTACAGTCAACAACACTGAAAACCTGAGATCCAAAACACAACCACCAAACTTTAAAACATACTTTTCAAGATGGCAGGTTTAGTGGCAAGATGGAACTTTTAAACTATGGTAGAAGGAAGATAGATGACACTGGTGGTAGGATTGGTGCTAGACTATTATATATCTAAAACTTAACTATTAGTAACTTTGTAAATCACAGTTCTTAAGTGCAGAATAGGCAAGCGCTTGGAGATAGAAAGCAAATTCATGATACCAAAGACTGGATGAGTGACTGCTTAATAGGAGATTTGAGTGGTGGGGATGTAACTCAATAATACAGTACTCACTTTGTATGTGCAATGTCTTGGGTTAGATTCCTGGCACCACAAAAAATAAATAAGAAGCCCTGTACATAAATGGGAGATTTCATTCTTGGATGATGGAAACATTTTAGAATTAGTTAGTAGTGATGACTACACAACATTGTGAATGCACTAAAAGCCACTGAAGTGTACCTTTTAAATTAGTAAAATGAAATTTTATTTTATGAGAATTTTGCCTTAATTAAAAAAAACAGATTTCTTTCAGAACCTTGAATAGCAAAGTATAAATGAGAGAAGGAGCCTTAAAGATTTCCAGCCCATTTGATGAGAAGTGGGTCAGGTACTATGTAGTATGTACAGCAGTGAAAGACAGAAACAAAAATACAGGCTGGACTCCCTGAGTACTAAGCCAGGGGTCTCTTCACAAAAGCTGTCAAGAAATCAGAACTTAAGAATCTTATCTATATGTCTCATAAACAAACCCCAAACTACTTTCAAGATGTTTCCATTTCAAGGCTGCATTTATATGCACCTCTTGACCTACAATACTAGCCTTTCCAAGGCCACACAACCAATTAAATTCAAGTATTTATGTTAAGTGGTTTGCTTTTATTATTTTATTTTTTGAATTTTGGACCAAAGCCAGCATTGTTCAGGGATTACTCCTGGCACTACACCCAGGAATTACTCCTGGAAGTGCTTGGAGGACCAAATAGGATAACAAGGATTAAATCCCACAGACATCTTACAAAGCTAGTGCCCTACTCATGGTTTCTGATTCTCTGGCCCTGATATTACAATTATTGATTGTGTTCTCCTGATTTGCATTCCCTCTGATTTACATCAAGAGGGAAAATTACATTGTCCTCATTGTTTTAATCTCGGAAAATCATGTCACATTGTATCAAAGTTGGTTTCTGTTCCAGTGATATGTTTAAAAAAAGATCAGCCATTTATGATGTATTATTAAAAATGTATCCTAAATCCCTCTTATAAATGGATTAAAAAGAGAAGTTTGCAGAAGAAAACATCAAAAATATTGTCATTTAAAACCATTTCTTTTTTTCTTTTTTTTTAATTTTTAGGTCACACCCTGTGATGCTTAGGGGTTATTCCTGGCTTTGTGCTCATAAGTCGATCCTGGCTCGGAGACCACAAGGGGCATTGGGGGATCAAACAAAGGTCCGTCCTAAATAGAGGCCAGAGGGATAGAACAGCAGCAGAGCATTTGCCTTGCAATCGCCCACCCAGAAGAGATGGTGGTTCAAACCCAAGTGCTGCCGGGTGTGGCCCCAAAAACAAAACAAACACAAAAAGAAAATATTTCTACAGTAATTTTTTGAAGTTAAAAAGAGAATAGTTAACTAATAGATAGTTCAGTACATGATACTCAGTAAGTCACACAAACCTGGCTGGATTCAAGTCCATCTTTTGATTTTCAATTAGCAAGTTGCTATGCAAGTGTCTTTTCATTCTCCGTAAAATTTTTTTTTGAAAAACCAGGGTAACAATAATATCTATGTAGTAATGTGTCCTAGTATTGCTAAAGAGCACATATAAAGCATTCATCAAAATGTGTCCCCATTAGAATATATAAGTTTACTATTCTATGAAATACTTAACCTGCAAAATCAAATAATACCTTTAATTTTCCTATGTATTTCTGGCAGTGAAATTGAAAGAATGTTGTGTTGGTAGAAATAGAAGACTGAGTAAGTGAGAGAAAGGTGATCAAATATCAAATCCTTATTAAAAAATAAGACCTTAGGATAAATGCATAAATATGAATAAGTCTGTCTTTTCACAAAAAAAAGAAAAGCATATATCAGAAGTAAATAAGGAAATCACCTCTACCTGAAAAGTTGTGGCTAATTTTTAAATAACTCTATATATCTAAAATATAGGATCTATGATATATACATATACCCTGTAGTTATGTAGTGCTACATAATAATGTTTTTCTGGGATAACAGTGGTTCTTTTAGGCAGTGAAAAAACCTTCACCTATTCTTAAGCTCCATGATATGAAACACTTTTGCTCGGGACCACTTTTTCCATCTCAGAATAAAGAGATTAATTCTGATAAATTAATAATAATGTTAGAACTCTTTTGAGCACTGGCATTCAATGATAGACAAAATATTCAAATCAATGAGGAATTGTGACTTTCTTAACAAAGTAGAGAGAAGCACTTACCCACCAAAGGACCATAAGAATATCTGCTGTGTCCTTACCAAGGGTAGCAATGGTCTAGTGAGTGACTACATAACATTCAAGAGGTGACTGCAGATGCTGCCTTTGGAAGTTCATGACAGCCACTGTGCTCATTCCTATCCATTAGGCAGGATGACATTAGAGGATAATGGGTCCTCAGGGGTTTTCTTTGACTTGAACCTTCAGCCCCAGGATGAGGTAGTGTATCTCGTCCAAACACAACCTTCTCACTTCTTCTTGAAACACTTTCATTGCATATGCAGTCACTGAGCAACTACTTTTTCTTTTTTTTTCTTTTTTCTTTTTTTTTTTTTGGTTTTAGGACCACACCCGGCGATGCTCAGGGGTTACTCCTGGCTGTCTGCTCAGAAATAGCTCCTGGCAGGCACGGGGGACCATATGGGACACCGGGATTTGAACCAACCACCTTTGGTCCTGGATCGGCTGCTTGCAAGGCAAACGCCGCTGTGCTATCTCTCCGGGCCCCAACTACTTTTTCAATCATCAATGACTCATTAAAATTTGGGGCCAGAGAAATATCACAGTGAGTGGGGCATTTATTTTGCTAGCAGCCAACCTAGTTTCCATCCCCAGCATCCCATATGGTCCCTTGAGCCTGCCAGAATTAATTTCTGAACACAAAGACAGAAATAACTCCTGAGAGTCATTGGGTGTGGCCCCAAAACAAACAAACAAAAAACCAAGTAACTATTCTAAGAATATTATTTCTACCTATAAAGGAAAGAAATTACACATTCTGCAACATGGTTGAGCCTATACTTAATAAAAATAATTGAGTGACAAAAAGATACATATGCATAATTCTACTGATTTGAATACTCAGAATAGTCAATCTCACAAAGACATTAAGTAAAACTGTGATTTCCAAAAACTAGAGGGAAGTGGGGAATGAAGAAAATTGTTTAGTAGGTTCAGGTTTCCCAGTTGTTTTTTTTAAGGGGAAAGAGTTCTATTTACACAATACTAAAACAGTTGATATTAAGTCTACATTTTTAGATAATTATGTTTTGTTTTGTTTGGGTATGGCTTTGGATCATATCAGCAATGCACAGAGGCCAATCCAGCACCTGTCCAGCTCAGTGGCTACAGGCAGATTTTCTACATGCAACACATGTACACAAACCTTTTAAGATCTCTCCAACCCTGAAAAGCATATTTTATATTGCCTTTTGAGTGATAGGATTTGAGGTGCTCCCAGAAGTGCTCAGGGACTGCTTCTTGTAGTTCTTGAGGAATAATAATTGGGGTCCCTGGTCAACCAAAAGTTAGCCAAGTGCAAGACAAGTACCTTATCCCCTGTACTATTTCTACAGTCCCCAATTAACTTCTTGGTTTACAGGGACCATCCCCAACAGTTTTCAGTTGTCCTTTTGCCATTCCCTGTGATGCTCAGCCTAGTAGTGAGGGCCTAGCAGCTAAGTGCACACCTGATGACAGCAGGGGCCAGGAAGGAACAGAAATAGAGCTCAGGATGTGTATAGGCCACCACTTTGTGCCAGTTCCTACAATGAATTCTTAAAAATATAATTGCATGATTAATTCAATATTTATTTGAGAAGTCGTGTAACCAATAACTTAAGAAGTGTCACTATTTCATTTTTGACCATTAGCATCCCTTTCTGAGTCTAGAAGGCCCTTGAATTTTTAGAATCTTTAACACAAAAATGTTAATATTTGTTCCCCGCACTTTATTTTTTATTTTTATTTATTTTTTGGGTCACATCCAGTGGCTCTCAGAGATTACTCCTGGCTCTGTGCTCACAAATCTCCCCTGGCAGGCATAGGGGACCAAATGGAATGCTGGGATTCGAACCACTATCTGTCCTGAATTGGCTGCATGCAAGGCAAAGGTCCTTCCGCTGTGCTATATCTCTGGCTGTTTCCCCTCTTTTGAAACAAAACAATTTCCTATGTATCAAATGAGTGCCCTTATTCTAGGCTCCTAGCCAAAGCTCTATCTCACATCCTGTAAGCAAGACATTTATTTTGTTGAACAGGTTAGACTATTATCAAATAAATGTCTCTGGGGAACAATATTTGAGCCTGAACACCACGTAGATTGGCCTCTGAGCACTGCTGGATGTGGTCCCAAGCCACACCCAAACAAAACAGAACATTATATTCATGTAAATGTCTCTGAAGACAAACTATGTACTAGGTATTCAATTTTAGTATTAGGTATTCACATAAGAGATGGATGACATATCACTGGGCTTTCTAGTTAAGATTAACATAAGAATGGAATTTTAATGAGAGAAGAGTGGACAATGGGTAGGAGAGTGATTTCATAATCATCTGCTTTTAGAGGGAAAAATATATAAGGGTTATTACCATAAAGATGGGGTAGGGATACTATTGAATAGTGATAATACAGCCGAGAACTGAGCATCAGGTCAGGAGGAGGTGGAGATGAGAGCACTGAATGGAAGGAAAGGTCAGAAAGCATTGTACGGATTTAGTGATTTTGTCAAGCTAAATACTGACACCATCCTGGAGAGGTGGAAAATAATTAACTCCACTACTCCCATTAGCAGCATGTTTTCTGCTAAGAAAACTATCCATAATTTTTGGGGGAAGGATGTGCATGATCAGTTTCCCTGGCTAAATGGTAATTTTGACTAACTTATACTTCAAACATTTACTTTAAGAAAATTTTGAGATTAAGGACCAACAGGCTCTAGACAATGAGGTCACCAACACAAGCCTACTCTATTTTCATGGCAAGGAAATAGAACAAACCCTCTTTGAATGCCAAGGAGAAATGTGTCTATAAATACAGATTCCATGGAAATGCTGGGGACCCAAGATCCACCCATCTTATCTTGCCCACAGCTCTGTCTCAGGGTCCCTAACTATAATTACTGAGAGGCAGGTAACTGTACCATTTCTTAGTTGAAAACTATGTCATTGTTATTCGGTGAAGTAACCATGATGCTACTCAGTGAAATTAAAATGATGAATCCACTGTTTCTGGAAATCACCACACAATACACATTCATACCCCCAATGCCTTTTCTCTCTCCTCAAGAAAGAAAATTTTAAACCATAGAAGCACTGATCCTAGAATGCTCTTGTGGTTGAAAAAAATATTCCATAGAATGCCACCTTATGTGATAAGGCAAGAAAATTAAAGTTCAGGGAAAAAAATGTAGAAAAGTCTCCAAAAAGCACTCCACGAGTAACTGTCCAACTGAAATAAAGCTGAGGCTTTGTTGAAAATAAATCTGACTGAGATGTTGGTTGTGTATTTCCTCTTCAAATCTCTCCCTCCATGAGTCCTAGATTTACAATTTAGGAATTTCTATTAGATGTGGAGAATGTTTTTTAAAATAAAGTAGCTCCAATAATCAAATATCTAAACATCAAGAAAGGCGATTTTCTTCAACCAAGTGAAAGGTGTGTTTTACATGTGAATTGACTAACTACCACCATTATTGGGGGAGCCATCCAACAACCTCTGCCCTCTAAATTGATTTATGTATTCCTTTCTTCTTTAATGCCCAGGCACCTCATTGCTCCCCTTAGAAACCTTTACACCACCTTCTGAAGATAAGACTATTCAAAGAACCATGTGAGGTATGATTTTTTTTTTGTGTGTGTGGTATGATTTTTGACCCTCAAATGCATTTAAATATGAAAGTATTTATACCCAGCTTTCTGGATAAGTTACATACTAGAAACTTTTTTTCTTCAATCATCTGACCACTTGGAATAAAGGTGAGTTTTTGGATTTAGATTCTTCTGCTTGACTAAGAGTGAAATATTACATACACATGCCCTCCTCTATTGGTATTGAAAAGACCAGGGGAAGGATGAATAAGATCATTCATAGCCCATGCTGGAAAAGTTTGCTGCACTCTTCTTAGAGTTGATCATATAAAAGTCCAAATTTGGAATTCACTATGCCACTTCAAGAAACAGTAATATGTTCTGGTCAGGTGTAACTGTTCCCCGAAGCTTCCACAGTGCACACTCAACCTGAGTGCAGATAAATGTGGAATCAATCAGTAAAGATGGACAGACCGCTCCCAACTACTCTGTACTCTGGAAGCCCCTTAAGAAGAAAGCACGTTGGTATTTCTAACAGCTAGCCTTCCTCGGCTTGACGAGGCACAGCAAACAATGGATAGTCAAATATAGACTCAGCCATGGCCTGATATGTTCACCAGCGAGCATGGGAGAGTAACAGAAGGCAAGTGTTAAAACATTTCACACTGTAATCCATCCGTTAAGATCATGGCTGGGGGTGGGGGACTGCCAAGTATGAAGGTCACCCAGCTTAAAGAAAAAAATAGGGTGTGCGAAATCATTGCACTTGGAACACACACTTGCTATTTGTCAAAGATGACATTTTCCCATGTCAAGGCTTACCCAACTGCCCTCCTTTGTTTCTCTGCTAGACGGTATAGCGGTGCTGTCTTTGACAATCCATTCAGAATGTGAGGTTTTCTTTTCCTTTCCTTCTTAATTAACCCTTTGAACAGAATCAACCCGCTTAGTCCCCCCATCTCCAAAGCGCCGCCCAAATAGCGACCTGGGGAGCGCTCTGGGAAGCCCTGGTTGAGCTACTTAGAGGAACTTTGTTCTCCACATGGACTATTGGGGAGTGGCTGGGCGTGCTGGGCGATTCCACCGCCTCTCCCGGTCTTCTCACGCCGCCAGCGCGCCGACTGCCAGCGGAGCGAAGGGTGGCGAGACTGGAGACGCGCGCGGGCTGGGCTGGGCTGGGCTGTCCAGGGAGGCGCTGACCATGGTGCTGGCCTGGAAGCGGAGAGCGGGGGCGCTCGAGGAGGCGTGGTGCGGCGTGTGCAGGGCGCGGCCGGGAGCGGCCGTCCGAGCCCCCCACCCACCCACCCACCGGCCCCGGGGAGCCTTGGAGAGAACCCTCCGCGGCGTGCTCCGAGCTCCAGCAAAAATAAAATAAAAATTTAAAAAAAGGGTGGGGCACCCAGGCACCGCACCGCTACCCTCAGAAGCCCCCCAGGATTTGAGAGCCACCCCGCCCCAGCCCTCCGCGACCCCCTGCGGGAGCTTCATCCTCTCCTCTCCCCCCAAACCCCACCGCCCAGGTCCAGGAGGTGGATGGCCACAAAGGCTGCTGCCCGCCAGCGCGGAGCAGAGGCAGGAAGGGCGGGGTGCGTGTGTGCAGCTGCAGGAGCAATATTCGAGGCGGAGCGGGACAGCGGACACGCGGGCGGGGACCCTCGGCCCTTTCCCCAACGGGGGAAAGAGCGACCCCCCGCGCCGGAGCTTCCGCAGACCCACCTGGTCGTAGATGTTCTGCAGGGCTTCCTTGCCCGAGGCCCTCCGGATCTCCACCTTGCGGCCCGATTCAACAGATGGCTCCCGCCGGCCCTGCCGCGAGTAGGGCGGCTGCGGGTCGGGGCCCAAGTGGGCGACGTCCCGCTGCTGAGCCACCACCTGCCCCGAGCCCCGGCCCACCGACAGCGAGTCGAAGTCGATGGTCTTGTTCTCCGAGGACCCTTCCACCGGACAAAACATGCCACAGAATTTCTGCCGGGGCTTGGGGCTGCCCGAGCCTAGGTTTTTAAAGAAGGCAGGGACCTCTTCGTCCTCGGCCGCCTTCCCGGAGGCTTTCCTCTCGGCCATGGCGCGGGGGCTGGAGCGGGTCCTCTCCGTCCGTCCGTCCGTCTGTCCGTGCGTCTCCCGGCCTGCGTGCGCCCACCCCCGGGGTTTCTGCAGCCGCGGCCGCCCGCTCTGCCTGGCGCAAAGGGTACAGAAAGGCAGGCGCGGGGCGATCAGAGCTGCCCACCCTCCCAGGCCCTCCCCCTGACCCCGCGTCCCCCGCTCCCTGCCCACGCCCCCCAGCCGCCCAGCGAGCTCCGGCCGAGCGACGGCAAAGTTGGGTGTGAGCGGGCGGCCGCTGCGGCAGCGCCAGGCGAGAGGCTGCCAGTTCCCGGCAGCGGCGCGAGGGGGAGGCGCGGGAGGCACCGCCCGCAAGGCGAGGGAGGGAGGGCTGGAGGGAGAGAGGGGGCGGCGGCGCCCCGCGCTCCGGAAGTGAAGCGGCCAGACCCGGCTCATGGACGCGCGGGGGACCCACCCGCACACCGCTCCGGGCGCCTGGGTGAGTACGGAGCCGGGCACGCGAGTCCCCCGAGTCCCCCACCCTCTCCCCGGGAGCGGCACCCCTGCCCGCAAAACCCCGCGCCTCTCTCCGCCGCATTGCGGAGGGGGTCGTGGAGTGGGGGGGCCCCACGCCCCGCCGTGCTTGAGGGTGCGGGAGGGTGGGCGACACACTGGAAGGTGTGTCGGGACAGTCGGAGACGGGGTCCGGGCACGCTGGCTGCGCGGCGGGTGCGGGCTCAACGCTGCAGTCTACCCGAGGGCCTCGGTGGGAGGCAAAAGGGGGACCCGAAAAGCCCTCCTACACACACACACACACATACACACACACACACACACACACACACACACACACACACACAAAACGGTGAGGGAGTCGATGTCGATGGGCAGATTTGCAGGGAGATTTGCAGATTGCAAATGCAGGGAGTGGGGTTGGCCTAAAGAGTCGCCTGCAAAGTCCAGCCAGGGACTGGGACCGACGGTGCGGACGGGCGCTGGAAACTCCAGTGCGCTTAGCCCCGCCGGCGTGGGAGACAGTCTTGATTTTAGAGTCTTCTCTCCGCCCGTCCCAGTCTATAGAAGTAAATTTAAAAAAGCAAGGAAGGGGAAACCCGGATTGAAACCCACTCTACTTCTTCCACACTCTGCGGTGCTCGGGGCGCCCGCTTCACCGCTTCCCTCCCCCATCCCTGATGCGCACTGCGCCAGAGCCTGAGCTTGAAGTTTGAACTGAGCTGCCTTGCAGGGATGTAGGGGGATTCGCCTGGGTGCCTGCCTTGCGTGGTTGAAGGTAAGGTGCCCGGTGTGACTGAGACCTTGATTGAGACCAAGCTGGAAATCGGTTTATGGGGGGATGTGTAGCCCAGCCTAGCAAACCAGATGAGTGGGCTACCAGAAGGGATTTTGATTTGTGCCCGTAATCGGATCCTCGAGGGTCTTCCTGGCTTACTCCCACCCGACCTCTGTGCGGGTGTCAGAGCCGCCCCCTCCCCGCAGTCTGGCAGAACCCCCGCAGACTTGAAACCCTTCCCAGGGCCACTGGAGCTGGAGGGCTGAATGTGTTCAGTCAGCCGGGTAGGTTTGGGACTTGGGGGCTCTGGGCAATGTGACCAGTCTTCGGGCCTATTGCCCACTCTTCCTCCCCCACCTTCAAGGGATAATTGCGGGTACCGCATATAATTTGATGAACTGCTGAAAATTTGAGACAGCCTGTGAGTGTGAAGACAAACCCAGCATAGAGAGGAGGGGAGGCATGCCCAGATGACAAGAGGCAGGAGGGGAGGAAAAGGCACGTGGATGGGGCTCAGATAGGGCATTCAGCCTCAGCGCCAGCACTAAGGCATTCTGTCTTAGCACCACTTCATTGCTTCATAGCTAATCTAGTACAGTGAGTAGGACTAGGGCGTTTGCCTTGCATGGAGCTGACCCGGGTTCGACACGTGGCATTCCCATTTGATCCCCCGTGAACAGAGCCAGGAGTAATCCTTGAGGGCAGTTAGGTGTGGCCCAAAAAGTGTGTGTGTGGAGAAAAGTGCTTTCTCCACGTGAACTATTTCCTTTTTGTTCCAGTCCTCAGCTTCATCACTACCACTTTCCAGGTTAAAAACAGTCTCTTTCCTTTCCCAGCTTATCTTTATATGAGAAAATACAAGATTTCTGCATCTTTACCATACCCAAATATTTCCATCCATAGTGCACTGTGTATCCACTGTGTATCAAGGACATAAGACAACGTTGCAATTATTTTACTTAAATGTTGCATTACATTGGGCATTTGTTTTGGACGAAGCCACCCAAATAGCCTATGAAGCCTAAGTATGCAGACCTGAGAAACATTGCTTCCTGAGCATTTGATGCCTTCCCCCTCCCCATCTCATTTTCCTCTGACTATTAAGAGTTTGGGTGGGAGGAGGAGACATCTTACATTTTAGAAGAGAATGCCTTGTAAGTGGTCCAGAGTAGTCACTGGGGCTGCTGCTCAGAGTGTGAGGCCCTCCTGCCTACAAGAACATGCTGGGCCCGCAGCACCTTCCTCAAGGACTGGGAGGATGATCCTCAGGAGGAGCAGCCTCCGTGGCATATGGAGCTTCTGGGACTGATCACCCACACACACAGTCTCTTCACCATTTCTGGGGTACACTAGAACTCTTTACTAAAAAAGTCCCACAGATGTGCTTCCTCTTCATTTCCTCCAGTGACCCATTCAGGTTCAAAGAGGATTAAGAAAGTTCCATTTGTAGCAAAGGGGGGAAAACAAAGCCTAAATGTACCTTTGCTAGTCCTGACTAGAGGTGACAAAAGAATTCACAATTCTAAGTTTAACATACTTGTCTTGTAAAATATTTGTACCTATAAAAGTTGTTATGTCTATATTATAAAGTTTATATTTGTATAACTTATGTTGTTATTAAATGGTTTAGAATACTTGATTTCTTTTTTTTTGTTTTTGTTTTTGTTTTTCGGTTCACACCCGTTTGATGCTCAGGGGTTACTCCTGGCTATGCGCTCAGAAATTGCCCCTGGCTTGGGGGAACCATATGGGACGCCGGGGGATCAAACCCCAGCCGCGATCTTTCCTTGGCTAGCGCTTACAAGGCAGACACACCTTACCACTAGCGCCACCTCGCCGGCCCCAGAATACTTGATTTCTAATGGACTTTTTACTCAAAGAAATGAGGCAACTCAACATTGTTTGGTAGATTTAATTAAATTGAGTGTTTTTTAAATATGTGCACTAACAATTTGTCACTGGCTATTTTTTCAAGTTATAACACACTATTATTATTCATGTGTGACAGGGCAGTTAACTTGGCTGGAGCTAAGACCCTGACAGGCCACTGTATGGAGTTGGGTGACTTCTCTGCAAGAAGCTGAAAAACTAAGCTCCTTCACTCGAAGGAACGTTTTGGAACGTACTAACAGGTATCTTGCCACATGCCCTGATTTCATTCTTCATGGACAGAGAGGCTAATCATAGTGGGGTCTCTGGCATTTATCACTAAGTCTGATGCATAAACAATAAGGAATATTGTAAAGAATACAGGAGGGTATGGAAAAAAAAAGGTTACTCTAAGCCAAGAGGGGATCTAACAGAATGGGAAAGATGCATCTTCCATGTGGAACAGGACCAGTCACTCACCCACTTCCTTCCCAAATGAATGGGTAGAATGGCTTGTTGGGAAGGAGAGGGTTGTATGGTAAAACTTATTATTGTTTCACTAGAAGTCCAGCCATTCTGCTCTGAGCTTCTCTCCAGGAGTTCCAGTGCCATTGTCTGGAGAAGTGAGGCAGCAGTGACCACGACAGTGAAGAAAGCAGCTTTTGAATGTGCCTTGGCCTTGACTGAAGGGTTATCATCGCTAAGTGGCTGCTGACATCAGCAAAAGAAGCAGCAGCCACTAGACTGCAGTCAAGACATTGGCCACACACCTGAGTTCTTGCCACTGGACAACTACAGGTACTTGCTTGGGAGACTCCGAGACTGCTGTTGCAGTAACCTAAGCTGGGACACATTTACTGGTGGGCCAGAAGCTTAGAAACTCATCCAGAAATATTCTAAATCCTAAGGTGTATCTATTTACATTACAAACAAATTGCTAGAGCAAGGAAAAGTCTTCAGGACAATGGCTCTGGCACTGCTTGAGGACTGGTGCAGGATAATGAGCGTGGATGATCAGAGATCACTGATGGTAATGGGGATCCCAGAGGACTGTGATGAGGCAGAAATTCAGGAGGTTCTCCAGGAAACTTTGAAGTCTCTGGGCGGGTATAGACTGCTTGGCAAAATATTCAGGAAGCAGGAGAATGCCAATGCTGTCTTATTAGAGTTAATGGAAGATATTGATGTATCGGTGATCCCCAGTGAGGTTCAGGGGAAAGGGGGTATTTGGAAAGTGATCTTTAAGACCCCTAATCAGGACAATGAATTTCTAGAAAGACTGAATCTCTTTTTAGAAAAAGAGGGCCAGACTGTGGCAGGTATGTTCCGAGTTCTTGGGTATGAGGGAATGTCTCCAGCCGCCTTGCCTCCTGTGTCACCAGAGTTATTGGCCCAATTGGTGGGAGAGGTGATATCGCATGCTCCTCAGCCTCTGCTTCCCATGAGGTACCGGAAACTAAGAGTGTTCTCAGGGAGCACTGTGCCTGCCCCTGAGGAAGAACCCTTTGAAGTCTGGTTGGAACAGGCCTTTGAGATAGTTCAAGAATGGCCCGTAGCAGAGGCAGAAAAAAAAAGGTGGTTGATGGAAAGTCTGCGTGGCCCTGCCTTAGATCTCATGCATATAGTGCAAGCAGACGATCCATCCATCAGTGTGGAAGAGTGTCTGGAGGCATTTAAACAAGTTTTTGGAAACCTAGAGAGTCGCAGAACCTCCCAGGTGAGGTATCTGAAGACTTATCAGGAGGAAGGAGAGAAAGTCTCAGCCTATGTACTACGGCTCGAAACCCTACTTCGGAGAGCTGTGGAAAAACAGGCCATCCCCAAGAATATTGCAGATCAGGTCCGCTTAGAACAAGTCATGGCTGGGGCCAGCCTGAGTGAAATCCTGTGGTGTAAGCTTAGGGAGCTGAAAGACCAGGACCAACCTCCCAGCTTCCTGGAGCTGATGAAGGTAATAAGGGAGGAAGAAGAGGAAGAGATTTCTTTCGAAAGCGAGAATCTTGAAGAGACGGAAGAAGGGGATAGTTACAGCCACTGGGAGCACGAGTCAGATGACTGAAAACCAACTACCCACAGCCTTGGGTTAGGAATGCTTGTCTTGCCAAGCTACCTTTTCAGTATTTGTTTTCATTAATGTACATAATCAATAAATTCAAACTTGGTCTTAATTCTTCATTTTAAGAAAAAGTATTTTGGACCCTACAAATATTACTAATAAATAATTAATTACTAATATGAGATATAAAGCTTAAAATACCTAAAATGGGGGCCAGAGCGATAGCATAGCAGGTAGGGTGTTTGCTTTATACGTGGCCAACCCGGGTTCCATCCCTGACATCCCATATGGCTCCCTGAAATGGCCAGGAGTAATTTCTGAATGTAAAGCCAGGAGTAACACTTGAGTACTGCCGGATTAGCTCAAAAACAAACAAAAAATTCTAAAATGGGCAGAGGGTAAACTAGAAAGATAGCTCAGTGAGCTGGGCACCTGATTTAATACTATAGGCTCTGGACTAGATCCCTAACAACACATAGATCTTCAAAGAACCACCTGAAGCAACCAAAACTAAGGTGGGTGTAGACCTCAAGTACTGCCTGTGTGACCGCAAAGCAAAAAATAAAAAATATGAATAACTCATACTTCAGATTTCCCTTAAGGCCCCTAAATAGACCAATGTTTACCCATACTATGAAGTATTGATATGAAAAGTATATATATATTTTTGTTATGTACTTAAAAATATAACCTACTAGGTGTTTTTCTTGCTCAATCAATAAATTTCCTCAAATATTTTAGAATATGGGGATTGATTGGGAAATTTACAGTCATTAAACCAGCAGTCGGGTACTTAGGAGCTCAGGAGCTCTTAGTCCCATTGAGAATAGGACATCTGAAAAATAGAAATAATCTCTTCTATAAATAAGTTCCCAGGGCCTATAGAAGAGTCATTGCCAGATGAGTACAACCATTTCTGCCTTGAGATTGCTTCCTTTTCTTGCTCAGGAAGCTCTCCTTCCTCTTCCAGGCTAGATATTGATCAGATTGTTCCAGGCAGTGTATTCTTCCTAGAACACACAGTTGACTCAGTACACCCAAGCTTTGAAAATATACAGTTAAAGAAGACCAGCCTGGAGAGTTGTGATGGGCAGGATATGTGTGGGTTTAGTAACTTGTATGGTTTGGTTGGAGAGTTTTTTATGACAATAGCAGACAATAGCATTTACTAAGGAAGTCACATCTGTCAGATGTTTTATGCTTATTCAACTCTGGTGTGACAAATTATTTTCTCTTTTTTCAAAATAAAAAGAAAATTAATCTCAAATAGATTAAATGTTCTATTCAGTATCAAAATGTTTAACAGTTGGCAGAACCAAGGCAAAAGTTCAGAACTTTCTGTCTCAGGCTAATCCACAATCAAATCAAAGTTTTTGAAATGTGTTTAGTAGTTTCGTCTTTACAATGCACTTTAAACTCTTTAAACCTTTAATAAATGACAGTCAAACTCAAGTGTTTTTTTCTCCAAATTTTACCACCTTGACATTTATCACCAGGCTCCTTTTTCTTCTTAGATTGATTAGTTTTAAGCAGACTTTGGAAGAAAGATTTTCTTGCAATAGCTAAATACATATGCAAGCTTCTTTATATAACTCAGAGACTAAAGAAGCTATAGTGCCTAATGTGTTTTTAAATCATGCCTATGCATGTCTTGTGATGTCAAGTATGTAGTTGTATGTAAATGAACCTCATTGAATTACCAGCTAAGTCTTCATTGCAGTTGATGTGAAAGCTTTATGTCTATCATAAACAAGTTGCTTAACTTCTCTAAACATCAGTTTCCTCAACAGAAAAATGGGAAGATAATAGAAAATCATGGCTGTTAGGATCAAAAACATAATGCCTTTTAAGCACTGAGCATGGTGTAAACTGGTGGAACATAGTAAGCCTTTAATACATGATGCTTCTTATCTGCTCAGTGCATGCTGTCTTTATTGTTCTTACAGTCCTGCGGTATCCAATAAATACGTAAACTGTCTGACACACTGTGATAACATTGCATTAGAAAATGTTATAGCTCTTATTGTAAGTTTAAGTACTTCTTGTCTGTTTATCTTTATGGTTAGTATTCCAGAAATGGACAGTTTGCAATTCAACTTTAAAATAGTAATTTATTTTTTCTCATCATGGATAATTTTCATTGGAGAATAAGCTAAAATTGTAAGAAAAGCATTTTCTAAAGAAATATATTATTTGTGAACATTTTTATTTATTAAGTTATATTTTTAATACTATTCAAGCAAAGTGATAAAAGTAGACATCTTGTACACCTTGATTTATGTGGTTTTGTAGTCATAAAATGGTTCATTTTCTCACTTGTTGACAGTATACACAATTAAATATTATAAATCTAGTGTAATAAAATAAATACATGCTAATAAAATTTTTGTGCTTTTTTCTATTTTACATATTATTGTTCCAAGTTATTGTTTGAAGGTGGCATTTCATTACATTTTAAAATAAAAAGCCTTTCTTAGATAAGGTTAGAAAATAAAACTAAAGTCAAAGAAGCCTTGAGATTTTCTAGACAAATATGAGAGCAAAATGCTGGGTTAGTAACACTTGGGCTTTGTCTCTATGGATGAGTGAGAACTCATTCCACCCATCATTGATTTCCCTTTGAAAAATCACAAAAACAACAGATGGAAGCCATTTCCTCAGAGATCTACCACTCATTTACAAAAGTAACTGTAAAGATAAACCCACTAGCCTCTATCTAGCAAGGATGAATTGACCTAAACATGTTTTTCTGCCATCTTCTAGTCATTTCTTACTGTCTAGATGTGTTGAGGGGAAAATTTCTCTTGCCTGTGATCCTTTGAAATTGCTTTTCATCCTCTGCTCTGCAGTGCATTGGAACCCATTTTTCATTGGGCCTTACATGGTCCTGATGTCCATTAGACACAAGTGTCTTAGCAGATCCCCAAACACTTTCCCAGCCATTTGAATAAAAACCTAGGAGAGTGATCTGACTTAGAACTTTTATGTTTTCAGTCCTGATCAGTGGAAATGAAGGCCCTCAAGATTATGTAGTTCAGTACTGATGATTACTTTTGACTCAGCATTTTCTATCAGGTCAACTGTCATTCTTGTCTCTACTAGCCAGTTTTGACAAGCCTCTCTTCCGTTGCTATTTATCCTAAAAGCAAAAACTGATCATCAGTTTCTCATTTGCCCATTTCTGTGCTACATTGTGTTTTCTCCCCAATGCTAATCTTTAAAACCCCCCAATAGGGGCCAGAGAGATAGCACAGTGGCAGGGCATTTGCTTTGCATGCAGCCAATTCAGGACAGACAATGGTTTGAATCCCAGCATCTCATCTGGTCCCCCGTGCCTGCCAGGAGCGCTTTCTGAGAGCAAAGCCAGGAGTAACCCCTGAGTACCATCAGGTGTGACCCAAAAACAAAACAAAACTAAACAGAAAAACCCTCCAATAAACTGACCTGATGTTCCATCTTGATTTCAACTAACTAGCTTAAGCTTTTGCAGAATCCTGTCATTCCTTCATTGAGTGCTACTTCCAGTTTTCTGCTGCATTCAATTTCTGAGAGTGAAAGCTGCACAGTTTCCCCCATGTCAGGAGAGATTGGAGAGTGATTATAGCATTTCTTTGGGCTTGCCATCTTCACTTGCAAGCACATTTGCTCCTTCTTGGCATATGCTTATCCACTGTGCCCCACCACCCACTGGGGTGGTGCTGACAAGCCTGAGCAGAACATTAGCAAGAAAGCTAGTATGGAGAAGGGCTCATTGGGGACTGAGACTGGCTAGGTATTATCTACGATAACAAAAAGAGGAAGAAAAGAAAAGCATATTTGACAGACCTAAGGTGATTACAACATGTTCAGACTGGGGAAGCATAGAGGGATGGATGCCAGGGTTCGAAGAAGCTTGAAATGGAGCCTGGAAATGAAACAGCAGCAGAGAATGAACATCTGACTGAGACAAGTACTGTCAGACATTCCTAGTGTGTTCTTTGTCTTTAGTTTGGTTTTGATTTTTTAAGTAATTATTTCCAGCATCATCTTTGCTCTGGATCAGGACAGACATCTCTTCCATTCCCTTCATATCAGGGTTGCAGTAACTCTTTAAGTTTGCCAGGAAAGGCCAGCTCAATCTCTCTCTCTCTCTCTCTCTCTCTCTCTCTCTCTCTCTCTCTCTCTCTCTCTCTCTCTCTCTCTCTCTCTCTCTCTCTCTTTCTCTCTCTCTCTCACTCTCTCTCACTTTTCTTCTTCTTTGTTTTTTTGGGGGTTTTTTTTGTTGTTTTTTTTTTTTTTCAGTTTTTTGTTTGGGGGCCACACCCAGTGGCACTCAGGTTACTCCTGGCTCTGCGCTCAGAAATCGCTCCTGGCATGCTCAGGGGACCATATGGGATGCCAGGAATCAAACCCTGGTCCATCCTGGGTTGGCTGCATGCAAGGCAAATGCCCTACAGCTGTACTATCACTCTAGCAATCTTATTATTTATTTATTTTTTCTTCTCCTTTTTTGTTGTACATGGTGATGGTGTCTCTGGAGGTGACAAACTTGGCTGCCGTGCTTGCATACTTGGTTATGGTTTCACTGGAAGGTCACACAGGCAGAGGTAGGAATTGTACTTGCCAGTGTGAAGCCATAACTTGAGCTGATCAAACTCAAAACCTCAACAAGCGAAGAGGGCACTCCAAATGAGCCATGTTCCGGGGCCCTCTGGGGGTTCTCTTTGAACAGGATAGGTGCCCGTAGATGCACTTCTCAAAAGTTAGCCTCCTGGGGGCCGGGCGGTGGCGCTAAAGGTAAGGTGCCTGCCTTGCCTGCGCTAGCCTTGGACGGACCGCAGTTCGATCCCCCGGTGTCCCATATGGTCCCCCAAGCCAGGAGCAACTTCTGAGCAAATAGCCAGGAGTAACCCCTGAGCATTACCGGGTGTGGCCCAAAAATCAAAAAAAAAAAAAAAAAAGTTAGCCTCCTGCTGAAACAGACCCTGGTGCTGTTCCTGGCACAACCCAGCATTATCTACTCCCTGCTGTGACCACGCCTATTGGTCCTCCACATTCCAAATATTCATGTTGTTAAAAATTAGAGTGACTCCAGAAGTGTATCCCATAGGGTGTAGGATTTCAATCTCTCTTTCAGGACACCATCTGGTGCTGCCCATTAGTTGTCTAGGCTGCTCTAAGTGGCAGCTGAGACTATCTCTCAGTCTGTTTTACTCCCACTGACCTTTGAAGGAAAATTTACCAAAAGGAGAAGCTCTTGAGACTGGTGTTATTAGGGGCCAAGCAATCTCGGGAGAATTGAGTGAAAATAAAAAACAGTCAAATCTAAATACCCAAACCAAAGTCAATGACAATAGAATCAAGAGACCCAAACTACAAGATATACATAAAAAGGACCTGTTACACTAGAAGTCCAGGGGGATAAGAGTGGAGGTAAGGGAGGCATGCCGGGAACTATGGCAAAGGGCAGTCAACATTGGTGGTGGGAATAACCCTAATGTACTGTCATTATGTACCTGAAATACAACTGTGAAAGACTTGTAATTCACATTGGTCTCAATAAAAATTATATTAAAAAACTGGTGATATTGAAGCAACAGGTGCCCATAGAAGAGAGAGTTGTCTGAGCAGTGCAACTCCATCACATATTGTCCCAGCCCAGCCTCTGCTATCATTCTACAGGCTTACTCACTAAAAGTCTTCCTGAGCTCTTGGCCTAAAGACTTTCACAGAAAAGTTCCTTGAAGTTATAAGGCATCATCACAAAAGAAAGCATAGCCCCTTCATCATTATTGACTTGCAATTGACAACAATTGTATATATTTGAGTAGTACAAAATAATGTTTTATTATATATATACATCGAGTAGTATGCATGATTGTGAAATGATTAATCAATTAACACACTTGTCACTTCTCATAACATTGTGTGGTATGAGGACTTAAAATATCCTCTCAGGGGCCCGGAGAGATAGTACAGCGGCATTTGCCTTGCAAGCAGCCAATCCAGGACCAAAGGTGGTTGGTTTGAATCCCAGTGTCCCATATGGTCCCCCGTGCCTGCCAGGAGCTATTTCTGAGCAGACAGCCAGGAGTAACCCCTGAGCATCGCCAGGTGTGGCCCCTCCCCCCAAAAAAATCCTCTCAGATAGACGCAGACTAGTCTCACTCATCTATGGGTTTTATGAAAAATAAAAGACATTTTTGCAATAATTCTCACAATCAAAAGAGAGGAGAGCTGGGAGGTATGGCTCATGACATGAAGCTCACCACAGAGTGATGAGTGCAGTTAGAGAAATAACTACATTGGGAACTATCATAAGAGTGAATGAATGAGGAAAGTAGAAAGCCTGTCTAGAGTACAAGTGGGGGTGGGGTGGGAAGAGGGAAATTTGGGACATTGGTGTGGGAAATGTTGATTGGTGAAGGGGGGTGTTCTTTACATGACTGAAATCCAACTACAATCAAGGTGTTTAAATAGATATTAATAAATAAAACTACATCCTCTCAGCAAATTTTAAATACACAATATAATATTATGTTTATCATTGTGGTATACAATTACAACTCTAGAATAAGTTATCTGACCTCTGTGAGATTCAGTAAAGTCTTAATTAAGATTTTTTCATTTCTTCTCTTTAACCTCTGGCAACAGTCATTCAACGTTATGCTTTTACGAGTTCAACTTCTTTAGATAAGTGAGGTCAGCACATATAGCCAAACATAATTCATGACATACATGCAATCAGGAAAATATAAACAGCAGCCAGAAGATAACAGATTATAGAGGAACAATGATAGGAATTGTAGGATTCTCATAAGAAAACAGAGGTCAAAAGCCATGGCTAGGGTAGGATATTCAAGAATATATTGTTTGGTCAGCAGTTTAGCACAAAATAAATGCCTCTAGAATTATCAGAATCTATAATATATTTGTAACTGGTTTCAGGGTAAAGGGAGATATTTTGTTGTTATGTGTTTACGATAAAACCTAAAGCCTCACACATGCAAGGCAAATGGTTCCCCTTTAAACTCTATCCCCAGGGGTTGGATACAAGAAATAGTACAAACAAGTAGAGTGTTTGCCTATATGTAGCCAACATGGAGATTCCTGAGTGCAGAGCCAGGAGTAACCCCTGAGCACCACTGGGTATGGTATAGCCTCCCCACTCAAAGAAACAAAGACAAAAAATTAGGAATTATATTCCAGGCTCCGGAGAAGAGAAATGTTAATTACTAACTATATTTATTTAATAATAACTTTGCTATTTTTGTTTTCTATTTTTGTTTGGAGTCAATTTGAAAATCTCACGTCTTTAATTTTTCACATTTGTCTAAGCTTATTTATTTACATATTTTTGTTTGGCTGCCACATACCATGGTGCTCAGTGAATACTCCTGGATCTGTGCTCCAGGATAACTCCAGAGGGACTTAAGGGAGCATAAAAGGGGCAGGGGATCAAACTTGGATCTGACACACACAAGGAAAATGTCCTACTTACTGTATTGTCCCTCTGGCCTCTTAACTACATTGTTTAAATTTATACTCAGTATTCATGCTCTTTGGATGCTATACGTTATTCGTGTTCTGTATTTATGGCTTCTTTTATTCCTAATGTTTCTTGTATTTCTTTCCTCTCTGTGTCCCACAAGTTTAGCTGTCTATTGGGGTTTCCCAGAGAACCAGTTTTGGGGTTTGTTCAACCTCTCTCTATTAATTTTTCTTATTTTCAATATTCTTCCTCCAATCATGTTTAAAATGCATGATCATTTCACTAATTTCCTGAGAGTTATTCCTTGTTTTCATGATTTTTAATAAATATATTTAAGTGTATTTATAGTGCTACTGTAATTTTATAATTTCAATATGTAACATATTTGAGACTTTCATTAAAATAAGTTATGTTTTGGGGAAACAGCAAGGACAGAGTAAGTAAATATACATATTTAATTGTTTTGTGGTTTTATTTTAGGCGCCATGGTTTACTATACCATTAATGATATAGTTTCTTGCATTACATGGTCCATCATCACATCCTCACTCTGAGCATGCACTTTTTTTTTTTGTTTGTTTGTTTTGTTTTTGAGCCACACCCGGCGGTGCTCAGGGGTTACTCCTGGCACCATGCTCAGAAATCACTCCTGGCAGGCACGGGGGACCATATGGGACACCGGGATTCGAACCAACCACTTTTGGTCCTGGATCGGCTGCTTGCAAGGCAAACGCCGCTGTGCTATCTCTCTGGGCCCTCCGAGCATGCACTTGCCTACATCATTGTCACAATGTCCTAGCCTCTATTCCATTTCTCCCCAGCCCTCCTTTGTGGTACACTTCCTACTGAGGACAAATTTTTGGGTTTGGTTGCTTTTGAGTATTTATTATTCCTCTATATATATATCTTCATAACCCACATATAATAAAATTATTCTATGTCTATCTTCTGTGTCTAAGATCCTGACTAATTTTACATAGAATAATATTCTCCAGATCTATTCATGGGACAATAGATTGCATAATTTTATCTTTCTTATAGCTGAGTAGCATTCCATTACTTATATTTTGTAATTAGATTCCATTTTCAAAGCATCAGAGTCTGAAAGGATAGTTAATGCACTTTCTTGCTTTTTTTTCTCTTTTCTTTCTTTCTTTTTTTTTTTTTTTTTTTGTGGCTTTTGGGTCACACCCGGCAGTGCTCAGGGGTTACTCCTGGCTCCATGCTCAGAAATTGCTCCTGGCAGGCATGGGGGACTATATGGGATGCCAGGATTCGAACCGATGACCTTCTGCATGAAAGGCAAACGCCCTACCTCCATGCTATCTCTCCAGCCTCAGTAGATGCACTTTCTATCCTCTTGTTTTTAATATGTATGTTTTGCGGCACAGAATGTGTTTTATTTTGAAGAATGTTCCATTTGTCCTGGAGAAGAAATGTGTATGTGATTGTTAGGTCACACCTGCTTTTACTCAAAACAAAAACTTTCCCCATCTTCCTCTTTCCTTTTCACCTATTCCTTTGACTTTTAAATGTCATCCTAGAGTAGAGTAGCTTGATATAGGTACCTTTCTTACACACTTGACCCTTCCACTCCTGGTTGGACTCCATGACTCTCTCCTGATTGGCTTGGTTTAATTATTCGCAGCTACCCTTCTTCAGCTACCCAATTTCCACCTGAGGCTGAAAAAAAAAAAAAAAACGGTGCATGAGGTAATTTCACAATGTGTGGATTGATTTCACATGTGACTTTTGGGAATTAAAATACATATTATTTCTATATCTGCTAAATCCATTTTTCTATTTCTTCCCTCAAAGCCAGTGTTTTCTTGTTGAATTTTAATGTAGTTGATCTATCTAGGGATGATAAAGTCTCCAGTTCCTATTGTGTTGTTATAAGCATTGTCACATAACACATGGGTGAAATTTAGAATAGAATGTCATCTACATCTACTTTTTACACAATACTAAGACAAAAATATTTTGGTGCTTTTGGTCAAAAATCTTGATTAAATGCCACATAATGACTTTCTACTCAACTGTGTGGAATATGCACTATTCCTGGCCTTGTTGTGAATATTAATAATTATTCTCTCTAATATTCAGAACACATTTCTTCTCCAACATTGGGTATCTCTCACACACAAAATAATCAGTTCTTAGCTGAATATTTTACAGGGATTTTCTACACACCTTATGTTTTCAATTTTACCACCTTATCTCAGGCAGACCAACCACATATACTTGGGCTTGCTCATTACTTCTGCATTGTTGTCTAGTAATTATTAAAACTGGAACAATTCTGGGGATCACTTTATAATCTTATTTATTTGAAAAATCTCTTTCTACTCAATATTCAGTTTCTTACACTATTTTTATGTATTTTCTGGTAGTTTATGATATAGATTCCCTTAACCCCAACACACAAAAATGTCAACCCAACCTCTATTCCTTTCCCTTGACTGTATATAGACATGTGTTGTGTTCAATGTTCTTGAAAAAAATAAAAATAATGGTTTTATATCTCACTCACTTAATTTTTCTGGTACTCCTCAGTTTTTGTATACATTTGAGTTTCTGATATAATTTTTCCTTCAGCTTAGAAAGACTTTTTAACAGTTTCTTATAGTGTTAGTCTATTGGCAGTGAATTATCTCAGCTTATTTTTATGTGAAGTATTTTTATTCTATCTCTCCTTTTCCAGAATACTTTAATTAGATACTTCAAAGTTGAATTTTTTTTCCTATTTCAGTACATTTGAAGTCATTTCTTTGTCTTCTACTTTGAACTGTTTCAAATTTTTTGGTAAATTGAATTTTCTTCTTTGGTATACAATGTAGCTTTTTCTTTCATGTCTTTTAGTTGGGTTTTTGTTTGTTTGTTTGTTTGTTTGTTTGAAGGTGGAGAAATAGTAAAGCAGATAAGGCACTGAACTAAAGGCACTGTTCACAGTTTGATTCCTGGCACCCCATAATTTTCCCTAAGAACCACCAGGAGTGATCCTGAACACAAGTTTTGAACACAGCCAGTTGTGACCCCCCCCAAAAAAAAACACAAAACAAAAACAACATTTTTTCTTACTTACTACTTATTAATTAAGAGGTGCTTTTATTTTTCTCTTTTATCTTCATAGAGCTTAGAGGTACACACCCAGCTACGGTCAGGTCTTACTCCTGGCTCTGTGCTCAGGGATCACTCTTGGTGAGTATAGCCACCTGAGAGTGAAAGGGGGAAGGTAAGCAGTTTACACACTATCCTGTCTCTCCAGTCTCTTTCAGTGAGCTTCTTGAATATTTTTTCATCAGAAATATGTGTGTTAGATCTTTTAATACTTCAGAAGTATGTGTTAGATTTTTTTTTTTGGATAATACCTGGCAGCACTCAGGGGTTACTCCTAGCTCTAGGCTCAGAAATCTCCCCTGGCAGGTACAGGGGACCATATGGGATGCCAGGATTCGAACCTTCCTTCTGCATGAAAGGCAAATGCCTTACCTCCATGCTATCTCTCCGGCCCGTGTGTTAGCTCTTTTAATACTGTCCTAACAGTCAGTAAAACTCAGTTCTTGATTTTTCTTGTTCTGTCTTTTATTGCTTTCTGAGCTTTAACTCAAAAATTTCTATTATTATGCCATTAATTACACTCATTTGTGTTTTCTTCCTTTGTGATGTACAAATACACTTAAGCTTATTTAGTGAAATTTTCACTTTAGCTGTTTTATTTTTTAGCTCTGGAATGGAATAATTTAGATTTAGAATCATTAGAATCATCCCATTTTAAATATAAGTGGAATTATTTTGATTCTTTTCAATACCTTTTGTTTATTTCATTATACTCAAGCTTTCCTTTAAGTTGCTAAGCAATTTATGATGCCTAGTTTCAAGTTCTTGTCTAGTTTCATCATCTGTAATGTCTACATTATAGGTCCCACTATACTGCTTTGCTGCAAATCTTATAATTGGGGAGGTGCTAAATGTGATTGTTTTATGATATATAAAATTAACTAGAATAAACTATTATCCCCAGAATTTTCTTTCCACTATGTTTCTGATTAGGCTATTAAGAGATATTCGTTCCCCAAGAATTGTGAGAAGAAAGAAAGCAGAAACTATTAGGTTTCACACACATACACACACTATTCCAATTATTCAATCAAACAGAAATCTAGATCATGTTCTAAAGGCATTTTTTCAGGCTTAATCAGAGTTTTAAAATTTTTTATAGTACTGGAATTTATTGAGCATTGTTTATGTTTTTATTCAGTCACCTTTTAATTTCATAAAATAAAGATTATTCTAAATGGACCTGAATCAATTATCTTGATATTTTTATCCTCTCCTCTTTCCCTTTATTGTTGGGGATTTTCTCCTTGCAATGAGAGCGGTTGTTTCCATAGCTGGTGCATATATGCTTCCCACGTGGTGCTCTCTAGAGCTCAGTTTATTAGCTTGCAGTGTTCTCCTCAGGTGACAATACTCAGTGAAGTGTGCACTCCTTTAGTTGCAGTGCCAGTACACAGGCTTTTCAGGAACTTACATTCTAGTTGTGTCCTGCACATTCTGGTTATAGTGCTTGCCAAGGATCTTTGTGATGCTCACTCATGCTTACCTGACTGTGGCATTTGTGCACTTTATTCTTATGTTCTCTGTGGGTCACACTCCTTTCATGTTGCTTGTACATGTCTGATTACAAAGCAAGTGGAAATTCTTTGTATCATCAGGAATCATGACAGCAGAACTGCCATGGTCAATTGGAGATCTGCCAAGATGGTATGAGGTATATGTGGTAGCCCTGGAAATTGAACTCTAATACATATATTTACAGGACAGACTGTCAAAGTCACTGAGTTATTCCTCTAGGCCTGAATACATTTTTAAGCTTTTAAAAGGAGCTCAGACCTTCTGAGTTCAGTCGCCAAAGAGCTGGGTCAGAGGGAGTACAGCAGGTAAGGCACTTACCTTGCATGCCACCAACCGAGATTCAATTCCCAGAATCCCATATGGTTCCCTGAGTCCACCAGGTGGGATTCCTGAGTTCAGAGCCAAGAATAATCCCTGAGCACCACCAGAGTAACCCCAAAACAAAAACAAAACTTAACAAAACAAAAGAGCGGGGTCAGAAATGACTCTTCCTCCTCTGCCTATTATGATTTTCCTTTCCTGATTCCTTCTCCTTCAACTTCTCCTTCAACTTCAGTTGGCTAAGTCAGTTAGACAGTGAGAAAATTCATTCTGCTAATCAACATGGTCTATGTATGTGTGTTGATGTGTGTTTATTATGAGAATGAACTATATGCAGGATGAATTAGTGCAAATATAAATACCCAAGCACAAATAGCCTACTTGTTTTGCTTTTCTGGTTCAATCCTGACTCATTTGTTTTCTTCATTTTTAAAAACTGAATTGAATCACTGTGAGATAGCAGTTACAAAGTGGTTGATGGTTGAGTTTCAGTCATAAAATGTTCCAGCACCCATCTCTTGACCATCTGTCCCCACTTTTCTCTCCCCATCCCAACCTGCCTCTGTGGAAGACACTATTCTCTCTCCTTTTAACCTTTTAGTTAGTGTGGTTTACAATACTGTTATTAAAGGAGTATAGTACATATCACTTTACCTCCTTTCAGCACTCCATTCTTATACAGAGTGATCATTTCTACCATCATTGTCAATCCTAACTACTTAACTCTGACATATCCTGGTCATTGTTAGACTGTTGAATATCTGAAATTTGTTCTCTTCCCTTAAAGGGGTTTGAGGCAAACTTTTCAGTTATCTGTGAAACTGTTTAAATCTATATTTGTTTTTTGGAGTGTGTCGGCACACTTGGAGTGTTCAAGAACAGTGATGGGGGTCACTCCAGCTGTGATAGGGAAACATCCTGGAGATTGAACCTGAGTTTTGTATATACAAAGCATATATTCAACCCTATGTGCTCTCTCTCTCTCTCTCTCTCTCTCTCTCTTTCTCTCTCTCTCTCTCTCTCTCTCTCTCTCCTCTCACTCTCTCAATCCTTAAAAAACTTGAATATTTTGCAAATTGTTTTTAAGTCTTTAAGTTTTGTTATGGGTGAGTCAAGTAGGAAGTAAAATCTTTATTCTATTCTTTGATGCCTTTTCTGAATAATTCGGGAGTTGAAAGAGCTTTCTCTTTTTAGCTAGCCAAAGAAACATCACTAGTTCTAGTTTGCTTTGGAAATTTTCTAGTGGAGAATTTTCCTTTATCTTGTGATATGAAGTACTTTAATTTGCTATGAAAATATAACAAAGTATTTAACCATAGATGTAGGTGGACTTTTATACTGATTTCCTCAGCAAAACCACTAAGACTGTTCCTGGCAAATTCCTGCTAATTTGACCTTCCTCAACTCAGAGAACCACTTAAGTTACAATTTGTGCCATCATCATGAAAATGTTTCTAAGACAATCACAGGGCTCATCTCATTTATTTCTGTCAGGAAACACAATCTTATACTTTTGGTAATGTTGGGCCACTTTTTTTTCCCGTTTATTGGTGCTTACAGCAGGAAAACAAGGATGGCTCTTGATACCATATTATGAACAAAAATGAAAATATACTTTCTTGGTTGGAAGATAAAAAATTATTTTAAAAATTAGTACATTTAAGAACTCACAGAAAAAAATGTGCAGAGAGAAAGATATTGACAGTAGAAAATGGTACCAATGCCCTCCAAAATATGGTGTTAAGATTGGAAGCATCTTGAAGAAAGCTCAGCTGCAGTTTTGTGACTTTACCAAGACATAGTTTCTGGGAGGTAAGGCAGACATTACCTTTGTCAAAACTCAAATTTTCTGAGCCGGAGTGGTAGTGCAGTGGTAGAGCACTTGCCTTGCATGCAACTGACCTGGGACGGACCTTGATTCGATCCCCCGAATCCCATATGGTCCCTCAAGCCAGGAGCGATTTCTGAGTGCATGACAAGGAGTAACCCCTGAGTGTGACTGGGTGTGGCACAAAAACAAAACAAAACAAAAAAAACCCTCAAATTTTCTTCAAAACTCTAAGAGCTATTTCAGACTTCTTTTAGACTCCAAATCTTTTTGTGTTTGCTTTGCTCAGTGTGTCAGCAGTGCTCAGGGGTTACTCCTGACTCTGCACTCAGAAATCATCCTAGTGGGCTCTGGGGACCATATGGGATGCTGGGATTGAACCCCCGTTGGCCATGTGCAAGGTGCTTATCCTACATACTGTACTATCTCTCTAGGTCCTAGACTCCAAATCTTATTGCTCTTGCTGCACCAGGCTAGCAGAGGCAAAACCTCAATTAAGCTTAAGAATGTGAACAATAATAAATAAGAGAGAGGATGTCAGTCTGGATCTGGAGTATATAACAGTTTGAAACTGCATTTTCCTGTGAGCAGAAAAGAAGCTGGCCCAGCTAAAGAAAATATTTATATATGCAAAGGCTGGAAATTAGGGGCCTAGGACTATAAGACTTAGAATGTCACAAGGAGGAATTAAGAATAAATTCTCCCGAGACCACTACCCCTGAGGAGTGTGAGGAGCCAAGTGAAAGGCCCAAAAAGAAGAAAAAGAAAAAGACCAGGAGGTGCCTCAAGAGAACGGGATGGATGAAAAACCCTCTGCCTCCAAACCCAAGAAGAAAAAGGCATTTTCCATGGAAGAGCAAATTAATAGTGATGATCTTGAAGAGACCACTGTCACTGTAAGTCTTCCTAAGAGGAAGAGGTCACCAGCTAGTGATCAGGAAGAAGCTGAAAACAAGGTTTCCAAGAAAAAGAAGCGGAAATTCTCCCTTAAGGAGGAACCACTCAGCAGCCCTGAAGAAACTGGGTGCAGCATTAAGAGTAATGGCAGTGCCAAGAAAAAGAAAAAGTCACAAAAACAATCTCAGGAAGACTAAAAGGACACTTGGGTGACACCCTGTACCCTCAATAAAGACATTTAAATTCAAAAAAAAAAAAGAATAAATTTTGCGGTGACAAAGCAGTAGGGCATTTTTTTTGCATGCGACTGACCCAGGACGAACCTGGTTCGATCCCTGGGGTCCCATCTGGTCCCCCAAGCCAGGAGCAATTTCTGGGTGCATGGCCAGGAATATCCCCTGAGCGTCACCAGGTGTGCCCCCCCCCAAAAAAAAACAAAAAAGAAAGAAAGAAAGAATAAATTCTGCTTTTACTTGTTTATTATTAATCAATTTTTTAATATATTGGATAGACTTGATCCTTCAAGCCCATGTTCTCCCTTGAACATATATCTTTCTATATCTCTTTGTTTGCTTGTTTGTACTTTTAAGCTCTTATCCTCTCCTTTCCTTTTTCCCCATCCAGATCTTTCTAAGTAAATTGCATTCAATAAAAACTCTCTGGCTTCACTAAAAATGTACTGTATGCATGCTAGGGGCATATTGTATGCATTCTTGGTGGTCTGTGGGCTTTGGGAGTCATTGTGTTTATTAATGAATAGAATAAAAGGACAAATGAGGCAAATGCCAGTAAGTACACAGAATATCATGTCCTTGGGGACATAATACAGGAGTTCACTTTTAGTGCTGTCCTTAAGAAAATAAGCTTATTGAAAAATCTAGGCTTTTGCCTTTGTTCTCTTGACACAGTGTTGCACTCAATTTACTGAAGAGGAGAGTGGAAGAACCCCTGAGTGGGTCAGAAGACCTTGAATGTGGCCCTGGCTTTCTCCCTGCCTGCCTCAGGCATGTCACTTCAATTTTCTAAATGCTTGTCTCCTCAACTGCAAAGGAATGTTAGAAACAAAGACCAGCTTTCTACCCTGCAGCTTCCTTCCCTTGGTCCCAGTAATGTCTATTAATTTATTCAGAACATTTATCAAATGCTTCATGTGAAGTGCAGTCCCAGTCTTTTAATTGAAAGAAGAGAACTTTTCTACCTCAAGGAATCCCAGGATGAGATCTCACAGACAGGGAAAATCCCATGAAACCAGTTCTCCTACCTGAATCACTCCAACCTAGCTAGACCTCCGTTGCTGTGCACAGTGAGTAACTGGGACTTCATCAATCCTTTCAGAGAATTCTGTGGAGGGAGAGAACAGAGCATGCAGCTAGTTCAGAGAGTCAGACATAATAGGGTAGAAACACACCCAGGCAGCCGCGTGAGGGCAGTGAGTTGGCTCATTTCCTTGCTGGCACACTCCTGTATCTGAATGGGACTGAGACAGAGTAATTTCAGATAGATTCTCTGCACCTTGCAAGAAGTCATCTACATGAGCTCTTCTGCCATAACTAACAGAGCTTAGAGTTGGGGATCTAAGTAGCATGAATGTTCCTTCTTATGGTCAGAAAGCTGAAAGCCCAATTGCTGGCAGATTGATTTGTCCTGAGGCATCTCCTTCTACCCTGTCTTACACAGCCTTTTCTCTGCCCATCTCTAGTGTCTCTGTGTTTTCAAATTTCTTCTTTTGGTTAGGAAGAGAGGTCAGTGGGGAGGGTGGAATTTAGGCCACAAATAAAAATCACTCAAGTTCTGTTCTTGTCTCAAGTGGCCTAAGCAGTGATCAAACCAGAGTTTCCCCAAATGATACAAGTGTCTTCCCTCCCTGCCTTCTTCCTTTCACAAAATTCCCCTTCCCTCTTTTGCTATTATTGTTATGTTTGGGGGGGGGGGTCACACACAAACACACACACTCTCACACACACACACTTCTGTTGTGGTACTTTCATACTTGGCAGCATCACACTTGTTTGTGGTGCTTGCACACTAGCTGAAGGGCCCAACAAGGATCAAACCCTTCAGTTGTGTTACTCATTCATACATGTGCTCACAGGATGTTGCACACCTACCTGCAATGCTCACATTATTAATAGCAGTGCTCTGTAGGGTCCAGCACTTTAATCTCGGAGCGCTCACACCTGATTGCAAAGCCTGAAGTCTCATGCTTTGTTGCAGTCACTGGGATCTCATTCAGTGCATGTGAATGATATCAGGGGTCAACATCATGCTAGCAAGGTAGGCACTCCCCTCTATTACGTCCTCTGCCCTTATATCTCCTCTTCACAGGTCTTCCTTGCAGGACACCAGCCACACAGATTCAGACTCTTTAAGCGCCTCAATCAAACTTCTTAATCACTTCTTTAAAATGCCTTACTCCCCTCCATTAAATTGTCACATTTTGAGGTTCTTAAGAGTAAGGACTTCACTCTTGAAATTGGTGACACAACTCAACTTGTAATAGTTGCCAACTTCGTGTTTTTTTTTTTTTTTTCTCTGTTTGGTATAGCAGAAGGCAGAGTGAGGTTCAGGTACTCTTTCAGCTGTCCTAGGGGCGGAATGGGGGTGGGTGGGCTAGGAGGGCGCTGCCCAAATGCCAACGCTGACAAAGAAGCTGAAGAGGAAGCCATAGGCACTGCAGTTCAGAATGTGCGAACATGGCCCTTTTCCAAAATTAGCAAATTCCGTGCTACTGCGCAGCTCTAAATAGCGCCTGTTGATGCTGCTGTCAGCTGTTTCCAGGCCTCCTTCTGGCATCTTTAACTCCTGGGTGTACTGGCCTGGCCCCAGGAAATGGCCTTTGAGTGCAGCCCCTCGATGAGCTGAGAAGCCTGGCGCCATCGGGCTGGCTCTCCGTCTGCGTCTGGTCTGATCTCATTGTCAATGCTGGTCATTGCTCTCCTGAAGGGAAAGGCAGGGTCTGGCACAAGGAACAAGAAATTATTTCAAGGAAAGCCTGTTGCCATGGGGACGGGTTGTCAAATGCTTTTCTGTGCGGGAGGTGTCAAGAGGAGGGCTGCAGCTTCTCCCAAACACCCCTGGGTGGCTTCCTAATTTGCAAGGGAAAACAATGAGTGATGGGAGGTGGGGGAATAGAGGAAGGGCTCCATTGTCAGCAATTCATCAGGAGTGAGCTTAAGGTCTGGCCTTTCTAAGGGAGCCTTCACCTGGCTTGCTTGGGGACCAGAGGTGTTTGCTTGTGTGGCTCTCAGAACCTCACCGCATTCCACCAGAAGTTATCTCAGAGCACAAAGCCAGGAATACTCCCTGAGCACCTCTAGATGTGACCCAAAAACCAAAAATAAATCCAAGACTCAAATTACATGCTTGAGGATGGGGTGGGATGTGTGATAGTTTCTGAAGAGGAAACTGAGGATGGACCTCCAACCAATCGGAAATTGTGCTCTGGACTTTCATCTGTGCTCAGCGGCCAGCTTACGCTGTCAGAGATGCCGGGAAGACAGAAACTGCTCCCGTCTGGAGTAGAAAGAAGGACGAGATCAAACAACTGGAATAACGTTTAATACTTTAATCCGTCTGCCAACAAGATTCCCACACTGGCCAGCCAGGGCCGCCTCCTGAAGGAGATGAGCCCCGCCCAAGGTCATGAGGAAGATTATATTGGGAAAGGATATAGGGAGGTTCCAGCTTGCTGATGATACTTAAAATAATTGGCTAATATCTAGGGGTATCTTCCTACTGCTTCCTTGTCCTTCTCTGATAGACTACCTGGCAGGTAGCTCGGGGCGGGGTCTATAGAAATAGGCTCAAATGTGCCTGCAGATTAGCACTAGACAAGCCACTGCATGTGACTCGGGTCTGCCAACTTCAGCCACTCAGCTTTGGAGGTGAAGCCTCCTCCTCTTGGGATGATAGAGACCATGATTAGGCATGAAAATCTCTGAGTTTCTGGCCATTCTGCCTCCCAATCCTCCTGCCAGCATTTGCACAGCAAGCCTGTCTAGTCAGTAGCAACTGGACAGACACTGCAGTAGGTTTCCTTACCCTACTGCACTCTTCCTGCTTTTACCTTTCACAGGTGCCCTCCACCACCACAGTCCTTTAAACCAATTATGCTCTTGTTTGTTTGTTTGTTTGTTTAAAAGCCACATCTGGTGATGCTCATGGTTTACTCCTGGCTCTGCACTCAGGGATCACTCCTGGTGATGCTTGGGGGATCATATGTGGTACTGGGTGTCAACAAGGTTGGGGGCTGGAGAGATAGCATGGAGGTAAGGCGTTTGCCTTTCATGCAAGAGGTCATCGGTTCGAATCCCAGCGTCCCATATGGTCCCCCGTGCCTGCCAGGAGCAATTTCTGAGCATGGAGCCAGGAGTAACCCCTGAGCACTGCCGGGTGTGACCCAAAAACCACAAAAAAAAAAAAAAAAAAAAAAAAAAAAAAAAAAAAAAACAAGGTTGGCTGAGTACAAAACAATCACCTTACTCACTGTGCAATCTCTTTGGTCCTTCATTTGGTTCTTAATTTGTATCAGTGTTCATTTCCCTGAGGACCCAAATGGTAAAATTTAATTTTTACCAGAATGTTTGCCATAAATTTAGCCGCAAAAATCTTTAGTGTTTGGAGGTGGGGTTTTGTTTTGGCCATATCTGATGGTGCCCAAGGCTCAAGGATCACTCCTGGCAGGATTGGGGAATCAAACAGGTGGAAGCAGTTTGATCACATACAAGGCAAGTGCCCTAACACTGTCTCGCTCCAGTCCTAGAAAACTTTAATTTTTAGCCTCAAGGACACCTCAGAATTAAGGGGATAGCTTTTGGGGGTGGGGTAGGTATTAGAATCACTCCTGGTTCAACATTTATGAATTACTCCTGGAAGGTTCAGGGGACCATATGGGGTGCCAGGGCTCAAACCTGGGTTTACTGTGTGCAAGACGAGCACCTTCCCTGCTATACCATCTCTCTTGTTCACAATGACCAGAAAGGCAGAGCAACCAGCTAGAGTTTCTAGGGGCAAGAAAAATAATGTCTGGTGCCTCTGTCAAGTGGTAGCACAGGATTAGTCATTCTAACTGTGGCATGATCTTGCAGGAGACCATACAGGGCCAGGTTCTGAGCTGGATCAGACACGTGAAAGGCAAGTACCCTGCCCATTGTACTTTCTCTCTCTTGGCCCCTCTACTCAGTCTTGATTCAGTCCACTGGTACATTAGATATTTGCCCTTGAGCATTCAAATAAAGTTTGAACACTATCTCCAGTCATCAGAAATGGGCATGGGTCAAGGTTGCTGTCACAGAAATATGGAAGATATAAAAAAAATAGGGAAGATATAGAAACAGTCTGGGTCCCCACAGATCACATCCCCTCAAAGCTGACCTTTTCTTCTCCTTTTTCTTGGCCTCCAGGTATCTTTTTCAGTTCTCTCCTCACACGGCTTCATGTTCCACTATCCTCTGGGCTTACAACACAGTGGATCGAAGATGGCCGGTCAAATGTCTTCATTCTAATTGGTCATTTTGGGGGTCATGGGGCAGAAAACATCTCCCCAGGGGTTCTCAAGGATTTCAGGGTCACTCCAGGCAGTACTCAGCAAGTCTGTAATGGCTTTACATTTCCTTGGCAATGATGCATTAATCAAGATCAGCAGTGCTGATGGCCACCCAGGCCACAGCTAATGTTCTTAGGGGCTACCAATGCCACCCTCAGCAGTGCTCACTGGGTCCAGCACATGTAGGAAATCAAATGTGGGTCCTCATATATGCAAAGCATGTGTTCAAACCCTTTTAGCTGTCTCCTCAGCTCCCATTTTAATTTCTTTTAGAATCAGATGAAAAAGAGATCATTGCACCAGAGAGACAGTACAGGGAATAAAGAGTTTGGCATGTAGCTGATACCTGTTCAATTTCTAGCACCACATATGGTCCTCCAAGACCACCAGGAGTAATCCCTGACCATTGGCAGGTGTGACAAAGAAAAAACAGAGGGGCCGGAGAGAGAGCATGGAGGTAAGGCGTTTGCCTTTCATGCAGGAGGTCTTCGGTTCGAATCCCGGCGTCCCATATGGTCCCCCGTGCCTGCCAGGAGCAATTTCTGAGCCTGGAGCCAGGAATAATCCCTGAGCACTGCTGGGTGTGACCCAAAAACCACAAAAAAAAAAAAAAAAAAAAAAAACCAGAACGAAAGAAAAAAAAAAGAAGGCACTATAGTAAAAATAAATACATTATTATGAATCTAGTCCAAATTACATTCATCTTTATTCTCACACTGTTTTGTGTCTCTTTTTAATTCTTTATATAAAAAGGGGTTACATTTTGATATTAGTTCTCTGACACCAATATGGTTTCCTACCAGTCAATTTATTTCTGACAGTAACTAGTCCTCACACATTTAAGACAGAGTCCAAAAAGACACTCTCTACTTTAGGTATCAGTTGCATGTCTCAGATAAATTACATTACCTGAGAAATACAAATTTGGGATGCTTACAATCCACCTCTCCTCACATAATAATTTTCTAGATAACTCAAAGAATTCAGAAAAATTATATTTCTGATTGTCATTTTACTATAATGGATACAACTCAGAAACAGCAAATAAAATAAACTATCTCTCCAGCCCCACTTTTTTTTTTTTTTTGGTTTTTGGTTTTTGGTTTGGGGGCCACACCCATTGACACTCTGGGGTTACTCCTGGCTCTGTGCTCAGAAATTGTTCCTGGCTTGGGGGACCATATGAGACTTGGGGAGATCGAACCTTGGTCTGTCCTAGGTCAGCTGCGTGCAAGGCAAACGCCCTTCCACTGCACCATCAAACCAGCCCTGATTGATTAAACTTTTGTTTTGTTTTGTTTTGTTTGGGGACTACACCCTGCAGTGCTCTCTTCACTCAGAGATCACTCCTGGAAGGCTCAGAGGACTATGTGAGTTTTCAGAGATTGAACCAGGATTAGCAACATGTTAGGCAAGCTAGGGCTAGCATGTTATCATGTTATACTCTGGCCCTTAAAATAGAATTTATTTTTTGTTTTTGCTATAGTTTATCTTTTTTGTTTGTTTTTGTTTATTTTTTCAGAGGGTGCAGTGGGGGCCCTCTCACGGCAGACCTCAGGTCATACTCCTAGCTCTGAGTTCAGGGATCACTCCTGGTGGGTTCAGGGGAACATATGGGGAGCCAGAAATTAAACCTGGGTTGACCACGATCACTCTACCCACTTATCATGCTAACTCCTGACTGATTAAACTCTTGATCACATCACTGAAATTAATCTTTAACCCTGTTTTATTATCTTCAGAGTGGGTATGAGGAAAAATGTTCCAAAATTCTCATTACATGGTTGGCTTTCCTGGTACTGAACCTGACACTTCCCAGGGCACCTATCGTCATCATCATCACCCTTCTGTTGATCTTACATGTGGTCAAAAGAGTTCATTAGTAATAGTAGAGACTCTCCTTAATTTGCTCTTCAAACCCATGTTTTCCTTCAAAAATGTGTCTCACTTGCTTGTTTCTATGTCTCTTTACTTGGTCTTTTTGTGTATCCTTTCTTAAACACATATTCCTTTCCTTCTTCCCCCAGTCCCACTGTATCTTTTTAAATAAGTGTCATTCAATAAAAGCTATCTTACTTTAAAAAAAAAAAAAAGAGCCTCCTACTGCTCAGTTCTGTGCTACAAACTAGGGATACACTATGACCAGGTTATTCTAGGATTCACTTCATCCCATCAGACACCACAGTTGCCCAAATTCTCAGGTGGCACTAAGTGGTCTTTGCTGCACCCATTCCACTCTCCTGCCTTGTTCAGTCATTGCCCCAGAGTCATACCCAGGTCTTGAAATCCTTTCCAGTCAGTCTTGACTAAGGTACACTAGGCTTTGAGACCCTTGTTCAAGCATAAATTTGTCCCTAACATCCTCTGCCAGCAGTCTCGTGATTCTTTTCTCACCCTTGGCTTTCTGACCTCAAGATATTCAAAAACTACAACCACTGTGTCTAAAGTCCCTTGCAGATTTCTGTCCCCAAAAGGTCAGTCGTGATCACAGTCTCTGGAAAGTTTTGCCCCTGGAAAATGATTCTTTTTATTAGCATGCTGCTCCTCCTTTCTGTTGAGTCCTCTGGTTTCTCAGGTTCATGGTCACTGCTGTCTATCCCAGGTATAACTAAGAATGGCAACAAAAGAGAATAAGACAACAAACCTATCCCAGTCCCAAAAATTTGTAGTGACTTAGAGATGACCTATTAGCTATTCCATAAAAATGTCAACTAATAATATTTGAAAAGAACAGTTTGAGAAGGGAACCAAAAGAGCATTCCTCTAATTTTGGAACTTCTGGCACTATGACAGCTGGTGAGGGGAGGTATTTGAGGGTAGAAGATGCAGCACAACTCACAAAAACCCGCCTGCGGGTTTAAACAGACAGTCTGTCCTCTTTAGAGAGAAAGCCCTGATCTAAATACACTTCAGAGGCCAGAAATTATTCTCAATGCAGCTTTAGTTTTTCTCTTAAAATTAATTTCATTGTAAATGCTAAGATGAGGGTGTTATAAATAGACTGAGATTTGCTACAAATGAAAATGGAGCAGGAAGATTATTCAAGAATATCAGAAGCATACATTATTAGTGTAATTAAATATATAAGAGAACAAAACTTGAATTTCTTCTTGCTACGTGTGTTCCCAACATACTTTACTCTGTAAATTTTATTTCTTCTTGTTCCTCACAGGAACCTCATACATTGCCTACCCAACTATATTAATGTACAGCTGGAGGGCATACGTGTAGGATGATTTCAAAGATGTAGAGAGATCCTTCAAGAAGCTGGGAGGCCAGAAGTTCAGGGCCCCACCCAGACCCTCCCTAAGAAGCTGAATGGATAATGGGGGAAAGCCTAGGGTACTTTCGAGCTCCACCAAGGGGCCCAACTCACCGGCTTGCCCAGGCATGCCTATCAGGGTGGCCAGAGGCTGGGCTACTACTCTGTTCTGGGGTCCATTCAATAGGAGGAAATTAGCATTTGGCAAGGATTTCTGGATCCCATAGAACCAATGCTCCAGGTCAAGGTAAGAAAAAGAGTTGGCAGTAAGAGGTGAAGGGTTGGAGAAATGAAGAGTACAATGTAATCTTCTTTTACTTATTTAACTTTTTCCATATGCCAAAATACTTAGCAGATATTATTTCACTTGATTATCATAAATAATCTCTTTGAGATGGCCCTGATTTACAGAAGAGAAAATCAAGCTTCACTAGTCAAGTCCATGGTAGGTAACTTCTCACAAACAGCAGAAGAGAGCAGTTAGGACAGACAAGGGATAAGGGACCACTATGACAGAGATAGTTTGAAATGATCACTCTGGAAAAGAATTGGGTACTGAAAGGAGATAAAGTGATAGGCATTGTAACAATGCCTTAGTAATAGTATTGGAAACCATTGTGTCTAAAAGCAGGGGGAAAAAGAAATGGTGTGTCCTATATTCATTGTAACATTATTTACAATAGTCAGAATCTGGAAACAACCCAAATGCCCAGCAATAAATGAGTGGCTAAAGAAACTATGGTACATAAACATAATGGAGTACTATGCAATGTCAAGAAAAATAAAATTATGAAACTGTCCTATACATGGATGGACATGGAAACTATTATGCTAAGAGAAATAAATCAGAGGGAGAGAGATAGACACAGAATAGCTTCACTCGTCTATGGGATTTAAGAAAAATAAAAGACAGTATTGTAATAATACCCAGAGAGAATAGATATGAGGGCTGGAAGGACCAGCCCATGATATGAAGCTTGCCACAAATAGTGGTAAGTACAGTTAAAGAAACAACTACACTAACAATTATCATGACAATGGTAATGAGTAAGAGAAATAGAATATCTGTCCTGAATACAGGCAGGGGATGGAAAAGGAGGGAGATTGGGAAAATTGGTGGTGGGAATATTGCACTGGTGAAGAGGAGTGTTCTTTTCTATAACTGAAACCCATTTACAAACATGTTTGTAATCATGGTGCTTAAATATATTATTATGAAAAAAAAGAAATTGTGTGTATGTGTGTGAGTGTGTGTGTGAGAAAGAGAGAGTGAGAGAGAGAGAGATAGAGAGAAGAAAACTCTGCCCCAGAGGCAAGCAAAGGGGAAGGCAGGAGGGAAACTAGGGATATTGGTGAAGGAAAATGTACACTGATGAAGGATATTGTACACTGTATAACTGAATTTAATCATTAATAAATTTGTATTTGTAAAAAAATAACTGTATTATGAACAACCCTGTAACCATGGTGTTTAAATAAAGTAATTAATAATAAAAGAAAAATCCTAGGCCAGAGCAGTCGTATAGTGGGCAGGGCATTTGCTTTGCATGCAACATGCCCGACTTGATCCTGGCCCAAATAGCAATAGCAACAACAAAAGAAATTAAAAAAAAAAGAAAGAAAGAAAATAGAATTTCTTGTGAAAACTCAGGCCTTCTGCCTTCACCAGCACTGCCATACAGATGGCCAGATGTTGGGGTGGAGTTCATTTTTTATAAAGAGAACATACTTAGGTAAGACTAGAATTATGCATGTCTGTAAGATTGCAAGCTTAGACTGTAAATCAGCTAGATGTATGTGAAACATCAGCCCATAGCAGATTTGAAATACTATATGTTTTCAAGTCAAAGAGGATGAGGGAGGGGAAGTGAAAAGCTAAGAAAAGAGAGAGAGAGAAAGAGAGATTCGCTGGTCACCCAGCTGCTACACGATAGAGAGGGAAGTTGACCCCAATCCTTGACTCAGAGTCCTACTGAGTCAAACAAATACAAATTCATTGGGAGGGGAAAGGTCAAGTGAGAGACAAAAGTACCTATTCAGGTGGACTATTACATATCAAAGAGAGAGAGAGAGAGAGAGAGAGAGAGAGAGAGAGAGAGAGAGAGAGAGAGAGAGAGAGAGAAGAGAAAAGGAAAAAGAAAGATGAGGGAATGCTTTTGTTTTTGGTAATAGTTGGGTGTCAACTAACACCTGGGAACGCTGATGGAGTAAAGCTGATACTGGTGGTGGGACTGATGTTAGAACATTGTATGTTTAAAACACGACTACAAATAAAATTTTAAATCACGGTACTTTATTAAAATTGTAAGAATAAGGGCCGGGCGGTGGCACTAAAGGTAAGGTGCCTGCCTTGCCTGCGCTAGCCTTGGACGGACCGCGGTTCGATCCCCCGGTGTCCCATATGGTCCCCCAAGCCAGGAGCAACTTCTGAGCACATAGCCAGGAGTAACCCCTGAGCATTACCGGGTGTGGCCCAAAAAAAATCAAAAAAAAATTGTAAGAATAAAACAAAACAAAAATACCTGAGTCAGTAGAACAAAAAGCAAAAAGCCATCCACTAATCAAAATATCATAATGGCTGAGATCTAGCATTATCGAACTGCTATAGCAGTTTGATGTTCTCTTGCTTCAGTCTGATTCATCTGTAATGGATAATTTTCTCATTATTCATCTTACTCATTAGGCAGTGAATCAAGTATTCTTTGTGTCACCAGCTGGAGGTATAGCTCCTGGTGGTGTGTCTGTGTCATGAAACATAGACATGAATAGATCTAGGAATGAGAGGATGAATGAATAGACAGGCAATTTCTAGCACAGGAGAAGGATGAAGAGGCTGCTACTCAGCATATAAAGTCTCAGGAGAAACCACTTTTCAAATTCCAGTAGTTAACTAACTGGTCCCATTTTATCCTAGGATTCATAAAGTTCTAAGAGGATTGGACAGATGAAAGTTTCAAATTTCACATACATACTTGGTTTATTAATAAGAGTTTGTTCCCCCATTCAGTAAAAACTTGTTTCCTCCAAGCAGCCTTTCATACATGTATTTTGAGAAGCTGTAAATAGTATTCCAGAAAGCAGAGGAAAGGTTCTGGGCTTTTCAGAGCATCCACTACATTGTTTCTCCAAGGCCTCAAAGAGCCTGGAATCCTCTTTCTAAGAGGTTCCCATGGAAACCATGCTTATGTGGTGCATACAGAAAAGCAACTCTCCTGCAAAATCAGTTTGACTCCAATAAGAATCGAAGGCCTGAGGGAGGAAGCAGTAGGCAAGGTATCTGAAGGGAAAAGCAAAGATTGCTGCTCTCCAACTGCAATGTGCCTCTTCCTCCTCCTGCTCTCCCCACTCCAAGCCTAACCAATAGGAGCCTGCAGCGCAGATCTCCCCAGGATTGAATGATGGATCAGACAGAAAACTGCCAAAGAAGGTTATAATGTTAATTGCACCCTGTCATGCCAGGAGAGAATGAGATGGAACTGAGTGTCAGAGAAGGAAATTGCGGTCCATCATGTCTTTGATGCAGTCTGCAGAAGGAGCAGATGATGATCAGGAAAAACTGAGAGAAGCAAATAATGCTGCTTTCTAGGACAGGGAGATCATGGCTCCCCAGCCAGGCTCCGACATCTGGTCAATGAGTCAGTTGTCAGGTAGGAGCCAAAAGAGTTGCCATTTCTACCTCTTTTTACATATTCCCATCTTCTTGCATACCACTTACTAGTTGGATGAATAAAACAACATGTGATCTCTCTGGGCCTCTGTTCTCTTTTCTGCCAAATAAGAAAAATAAGGTTAGCTACATGAGCTTCTTGCAATTCAAAAGAAAAGTAATATCTGGGAGATTTCTAGTACAGCAAGCAGAGGTATTTGAACAATATTTGGGAGCTCTCTCCTTCTATTCACACATAAATTTCCACTATGGCAAATAAATTGGCATTGAAATGTTTCTCATAGTATCCCTCCTCCAATTCCTATTTCTGTGTATGTTTATATTTAAACATACTCCTGGGCAAATATGGAAGGATTCAGAGGTATCTCTAGGACTGGTGGTGGGATAGGAAACATACCCAAACCTTCTAAGAAACTAGAACCAGGGAATGGGACCAGCTGGTGTCTTGTCTTTACTTAAACTTTAACTCTCTGTCTCACTGCACATGTCAGATTACCCAACTCTGTTTTCCATAGCGGAGAAATAGCCAATGCCAGCCTGGTTTCACATAGCCTTTCAGCTTGTAAGTCTAAGAGGAACTAGAAGAGTTTTGTGCTGTTGACCAATTCCAGGAATTGGTCCTGGAATCTCATTTACCTACACACAGTCAGGTGACCCCGAAGTCCATTCATTTGTGCCTAGAATTAAACTATCTCCTTTCATTTGAGAAATTCTTAGAGAAGGAGATATAGAATAAGCAGGCATTAAAAAGTTTACTTTTGGCTCCTGAGAGCCCCCTATAGTGGAATTGTTCCAAAATATTCAGACAGATGACTCAGCAGAAGTGCTGACTTTCTCCCAAATACATTCTCTGCCCTTGATAAGATACACTCCAATTTCCTGAAGAAAAAAAAGAGGCCCCATCTGTGCCCATCATATAGCCATTTCATCCATATATGAGTGAAAGCAAATAGAGCCAAGCTCGACTACTTCCTTCCTGCTAATCATATGGTAGGGTGCAGAAATTAAAACACTAAATGTGTCTAGATTTTGGCATCTAAAGTAGTGAAAGTTTCTCTTGAGCTCAAAGGAAATAGTATGATATAAGATATGAGCTAGATTTGCACAGCTATATGCTAGGAGACTAAAACATTACTTCACTGTCCTGATTCCATTCCCCAAAAGTCCCAAGACAACTTCTTTAGTTGAGTTTAGTTGGATTCATCTATTTTAGAGTCAGTCAGGTTTGAGAGCAATTTTTGAGGGCATTTTTGCTCATCTTATAAGAAAACAGTAAAATTCAATCTGCATTGAAAATCCCCTAAGAAAATGTTTATGAAGTATCATTCACTCATGCTACAAATATTTATGAGTACTTATTAGGAGTGGTCCAATATTGAGAGATAGAGGAGAAAGAGAGAGTATCTCTCCTGTCTGAACCAAATTTGCCCTGCCGTAAGTAGTCAGCTACCTGGCCAACTAGTGCTTAAATTGAGTTATAAATTCTGAGTAGGCATTTCCAGGGCATGGGACAAAAAGTCTACTGGGGAAGAATTTCCAAAAGCCTATGGAATGAGGGAAGATAGGGAAGACAATTCAAGCAGCAGGGAGAAAGGGAGCTAGGGTGTAGGAACCATGTTAGGGGTGTTACCCATTGAAAGCAAAAGGAGGTATCAAGAAACATCTCTTGATATGAAATAAGCGTTGTTGACCCATTTGCTGTGGTTAACAGAAGACAAATAAGACAAATAAAAAGCAGCCTGATTTTGGGGGTTTGCTGCTGATGTTAGTGTCAGTGGAAAGAATAAATGAACTGGGGAGCTCGCACGGCAAGATGTGGTGAGAAGAGGAAGAAGGGAAGCGATGATGTTGAGGAGAGCCTGAGGCTCTCATTTGCCCAGATGAACTTTGCGCAAGGGTTGTTGGACAAGGACTAGGATTGAGGAAGTTCAGGAGTTCAGGGATGTGCTCATATTGAGGAGAACTCTAATCTGTCCAAAATATGACATAGGTCTGGAACTCAAAGGACATATTTGAGTCACAGATCATTTCAGGGTTATCTGAGATTATGCATAAATCATAGGTATGAATCAAGGAAAGATGAAGGCATGCAATTTGCTGCAACCCAGATGAACTGGATAATGTCATGTTGAGTGGAGCAAGTCAGAAAAAGAAAAATAAACATAAGACGATCTCATTTCTCAATGGTATATAATGACGGGATGATGAAACAAATGGACTAAATGGGTGTCTTAATCAGCCTTGATCTCAGAGTACAAGAAAAATGGCAGAGAAGGAAAGAATTCAAGAGGTAAAGAAAAGAAAGGGAAGTAACGTGGGAACTGGGCCTAGGTTATAACAGCGATGAGAAAGAGAAGTTAGCTAAGTGACCACAGCACAGACTCAACAACACTGAACACATTTAAAGTGTGTTCAACGTTCAAACTTTTAAATATGTCAGTCATGATGAACAGAGACTGACACACACAAAAAGAACAGGAACAACCAATGCTGGCACAGATGCAGGGAGAAAGGATCTCTCATTCACTGCTGGTGGGGATGTCAACTGTTTTAGATTTGGGAGAAAACAATATGGATATTCTAAAAAAAAAAATAGAAGCTGAACTTCTATTTGACCTTACAATATTGCTCTTGGGTATATATCTTATGGGTCTAAAAACAAAGTATAGAAAAAACATCTGTACTCCTATGTTCATTGTAGCACTATTCACAATAACCAGAATCTGGAAAGAACACAAATGCCTGAGAATAGACGAGTGGATAAAGTAACTATGGTACATCTACACAATGAAATACTATGTTAGGAGAAACAAAGTTATATAATTTATTTATACACGGATAAACATAGTATCAGATGTGGAATATAAAAAACAAAGCATAAGAATAATGCTCAAAGACAAAAGAAACAAGAGCCAGGAGGACTGGTAGGAAGCTTGCCACAAAGGGGTGCGGAAGTGCAATTAGGAGAAGGGACCACCATGACAAGTAATCACTATGAAGTAATCACTTCAAGAACTGGGTATTGGGCCCGGAGAGATAGCACAGCGGCGTTTGCCTTGCAAGCAGCCGATCCAGGACCAAAGGTGGTTGGTTCAAGTCCCGGTGTCCCATACGGTCCCTGGTGCCTGCCAGGAGCTATTTCTGATCAGACAGCCAGGAGTAACCCCTGAGCACCGCCGGGTGTGACCCAAAAAACAAAAAAACAAAAAAACAAAAAAACAAAAAAAAAAAAGAACTGGGTATTAACAGGAGGTAAAGTGATATGCATAATATCCTTACAGCAGCAGTACTGCAAACCATATTGCCTAAAAGTAAAAAGAAGAGAGTGAGGGACAGAGAGAGAAAGAGAGAGGGAAATGGAAAGAAGAAAAGTGTTTTCCATAAAAGCAGGTTCTGTAGAGGGGAATTGGGAATTTTAGTGATGGGAAGTGTGCACTGGTGAAGGAATGGGTGTTGGAACATTGTGTGAATGAATTTTGACCACTAAAAACTTTATAACTGTGTAGTTAAAGGTGGCAGGTAGCAGGGAGAGGTGGCTGGGTGGGAACCTAGAAACACTAGTGGGGAAAAGTTGAAATATTGTCTGGGTCTATGGCCATACCACCCTGAACTTGCCCGATCTCGTCTGATCTCGGAAGCTATGCAGGGTTGGGCCTGGTTAGTACTTGGATGGGAGACCACCTGGGAATACCGGGTGCTGTAGGCTAAAAAAAAAAATAAACAAATAAGAAGAAGAAAAAAAGAAATATTGTCTCAATTATCAACAACCTCTTAAATTATGTCTAATTAATTTTTTAAATTTTAATGAAATAGTTATAGGGGTGGCTGGATCAAAAGAGCTACATCTACAAAGCAGAGACAACAAAGAAATTAGAGTAAGAGAAGACCCTAGGACCCTCCTTCAAGAAAAAACTGAAATGTTCATATAGCTAAAGGAGATCTGCAAGGGCATCACAGAAGGAACAGATCCAAGGCTGCAGAATTCCTGGGCAATGCTGGGTCACTGAGGCCAGGAAAATGAAATACATTAAGTCCTCTCTTAACGGCATTGATGGATTCTTGGAAACTGTGGCCTTAGGCAAAGCAGTGCATAATAATTCCTATAGCTAATTGAAGCTGCAAGAGTTAGATTCCTCCAACATATTTCTGGCCACAAAAACTACCACAAAACTTACAAATAAAACTTGAAAGACTCTATGAACTTCTAAAATATCAAAAATATGTCAACAAATAATTTGTATTAATTTGTGCATTGATTTCTTTTCCAAGTTTATTTTCCAAGTTCTGTGTCCTTTAGTAACTCAGGGTGCAAAAAGAACTCATCCTGGATAGGATGTACTTCTGCTTCAGCGAACAATCATACCCATCCACAAGCTCACTCAGACCAGACAGCTGAGAACACCATTGAACATTTTGGGGGTGTGACATTGGGGTATTCACAGAGATAACCCGGGCAGAACAGGAAAGAATGTGCAAACCAGTCAGAATATGGTAAGAAAATAGATTTGGTTTCACCTAATAACTTTACCAAAGTCTGACTTTCCTTCACTCCAGTAATTTTTGTTTTTAGCACAAGGTATTTCAGGTGGTAACTGCTGAAACCACTTTGGTGGGTCACTCAGTCTTGCTGGCTCAGTTTTGCTCACATGGGCAGAAAATATTACATATGCTGCTATTAAACTTCTTTTTTTTGTTTGTTTTCTCTTGTCAATTTGAAGTTGATTAAACAGCTTGCTTAGAAGAACTCAGAGAATATATGAAGAGTATTCTGTTTGTCCCATCATTTTTGCTGGATTATACTTTTGCATTGTTTCCTATGTTACTCTTACTCAAAGTCTCCACAACATCTGTAAAACCTCATGGTGCTCAAACAAAGCTAGAAATCTTTCAGAGGTTTCTTTCCTTCCAGGCATCTTTCTCCTGGTTGCTTTCTAAGTAGGTTCCCTCATCTTTGGAATTGCTTTTGCCTCTTTCTTATGATACATTTCTTGTTTTAGCCCTGCATCTTTTCCTTGTCTTCCCAAAATGTTTATGACAAACATCTCAAAACATGTAATTTTGGCTTTAGAATTATTTCAATGTAATGTCAGTCAAATCCCTGAGACTCATGAAGACCTACCTAAAATCTGAGGAGAGGAAAAGAGTAGACACTTCTCTGAAGAAGACAAAAAAGTGCTCATGATCATTTATTACCAGGAAAATCCAAATCAGGACAAAAAAGTTTTAACAATGTCAGATAAAATGATACATGTGAAAATTGGAAACAAGGTTCTGATGGAGATATAGTGAGAAAGGATCACCAATACACTATGGAAAACAGTAGGGAGTTTCTCAGAAAAGTAACAAATAGAGCTGCTATCTGACCCAGCAATTCCACTCCTTAATATCTACCTACCCCAGAAGACAAAAGCATTTATTTTAAAGGACATATTCATACCACTATTCATTGCAGCACTGAGCACAATAGCTAGGATATATAGTTAATATGTGTCCAACAGCAGATGAATTAATAATTAATGTGTGGTACAAAATGCAATATTGTTTAGCTGCAAGGAACAATAAAATTATGCAATTTGCTGCACTTGAATGGAACTAGAAGCAAAGCAAGACCAAATACCAGCTGATCTCAGATAATTGGTAGCATATTGAATAACAAGAAGAAGGAATGCAAGATGTCAAACTGGAGCAGAGGAGAAGGAATATATAGATTACTATGGGCCCTAGATTATGAATTAGAATAACAAGGAAGGAAAGACATATGGTAATAAGAAAAGGTAGACAGATTGCAGTAAGGGTGGGGGGCCAGGGCAAATCAGTGGTGCAAAGTGAGGTATATCTCATATAACTAAACCACTACACTGTTGGAGGGTCTACCCACATTCTCTTCCATTTGATTTGAACAGCCAGTCTACAACAATTTTGGAGAGAAGCTACTGCCAGGCTGAATTTGGCAGATCCTAGATGCTATGATACTAATCATTGTAGTAATACAGTTGTGGAAACCTGCCATGCAACATCTCCAAAGGTCACAGTATTGACAACCCAACAGGAACACAGATTAGATGTGAAAGTTGTATAGAAGCCTACTAAGCTCAATTAGTGAAAACTCTAGCACAGAAGGCTCAACTAACAACTAACAGCTCAGTAAATCCTCAGACTATAACTTCAGTAGCACCATTATGGAAGAGATGTTGTAGCAAGCGATATAAAAAAATTAGTTCTTGCCTGCTAAGGGTGCAGGCTGGTGAGAAAAGTGGGTAACTTAGAACATTGGGGCATTGGGTCACACTGGTGGTGGGATTGGGGCTGGAATAATGAGTACCTGAAATATTATGAACAACACTGCATATCACAGTTTTTAAATAAAGTTTCAAACAAAGAAAATAAAATTTAAGGCTTGTCTTTTTTTTCCAGTGGTAAGGATTGAACCTAGGGATTCATGCATGTAAAATATATCCTGTCTTTAGAACTCATCTTCTCATATAGCAGTCTGTTATTCCACTGCAGATATTCACCAGGACTATATTTTTTTTATAAAATCTTTATTTAAGCACCATGATTACAGCATGATTGTAGTTGGATTTCATTCATAAATAGAACACTCCTTCATCAGTGCAACATTCCTACTACCAATGCCCTCCTTTCTGTATTCCCCACCTCTCCTTGTATTCAAGACAGGCATTCCACTTCTCCCATTCATTAAGATTGTCATGATAGTTGTTAGTGTAGTTATTTTTCTAACTGCACTCACTACTCTTTGTGGTGAGCTTCATATTGTGAGCCAGTCCTTCTTGCCCTCATTTCTATCATCTCTGAGCATTAATTCAACAATGTCCTTAATTTTTCTTAAAACCCATAGATGAGTGAGACTATTCTATTTCTATCTCTCTCCCTCTGACTTATTTCATCAGCATAATAGATTCCATGTACAACCATAGATAGGAAAATGACTTCATCTCTTCTGACAGCTACATAATATTCCATTGTGTATATGTACCACAGTTTCTTTAGCCATTCATCTGTTGAAGGGCATCTTGGTTGTTTCCAGGGTCTGGCTATTGTAAATAATACTGCAATAAATATAGGTTTGAGAAAGGGATTTTTTTACTTGTATTTTTGTGTTCCTAGGGTATATCCCTAGGAATGGTATAGCTGGATGATATGGGAGCTCAATGTCCAGGTTTTTGAGGAATCTCCATATTGTTTTCCATAGGGCTGAACTAAACAGCATTTCCAACAGCAGTGAATTAGAGTTTCTTTCTCTCCACATCCCCACCAGCACTTATTGTTCTTATTCTTTGTCATGTGTCCCAGTCTCTGTAGCATGAGATAGTACTTCATTGTTGTTTTGATTTGCATCTCCACACCAGGACTATTTTAATCTACTCATTCATTGCTGGATACTTGGGCTATTTCTAGATTTAGCTATTGTATAAAGCACTGCAATGAACACAAAGGTATATCTTTTTGAATTACAGTTTATTCTTGGTGTGTAATTTCTGAGCTATATGATAGTTCTATTAGGGTAAGGGGAACAAAGGAGGACACCAAGCTAGTGCTCATAAAGTTTGGGAGCCAACCATACTGGGATGTTTATTACTGGGGCCTAAAGATACAAAATTACTATGGCTCTGTGTTGCCAGGAACCACCAGATCCATCCTGGGAGTGCTCAGGTGCCTTTTGGATTACACCCAGTGGTATGAATAGCTGGGACCCTGTGGTCCTGGGCTTCAAACTCAGCTGGCACCCTGACTGATGAGCTATCTCTCCACCCCCATAATTCTGTGGATCATTTTTGGAAAAACTCTCCATTCTGTTCTCCATTCTGTTAACTGAGGTTAAGCCAGTTTACATTCCCACCAATAGGGAATGAGGGTCCCTTCTCTGATTTCCAAGTGACTCTTGATTTCATGTCTCATGATGCAGACAATTCTCACTGGTGTGAGGTGTTCACTCGTTGTCAATTTGATTCACAATTGTCATTGATGAGAGCCTTTTTTCCTTTATTCCTGCTGGCCATCTGCATGTCTTCACTGGAGAATTGTCTGTTTAGATCTTCTCATGTTTTGATGGGTCTGCTTATTTGTTGTTGATGTGGGGTTTTCTGAGTGTTTTATAGATCTTAGAGATTTGTCAGAAGAAGAATAGGATGTCTCTCTGCTTTTGTGATAGTATCTTTACAGTGCAGAAGTTTTGTAGTTTGGTATAATTCCAATGTTTTGTTTGTCTTTGTTTACAATCACAATGGAGTTGAGTCACTGAGACACCACAAAAACATCATGCAATGTTGTGCCTATATTTTTGTCAATTTCATTAATGCGATTAGATCTCACAAAATTGTTAATACAGAGCTGGAAGGATATTACAGTGAGTAAGGTGCTTGCCTTGCATGCGATCAACCAGGGTTTGACCCCCTGTATCCAATATGGTACTCTCCACAAAAAATATCACCAGGAATAATTCCTGAGTGCAGAACCAGGAGTAACCCCTGAGTATCACCAGTATCTGTGGCTCATAAGACAAGTGGAGAACCCAACCAATTTCAGTACTTGGATATCTGTTTGTTTGTTTTTTCTCCCCTGTCTCCCTTTCTTCAGAAACCTTTATTCTGCATTATTCCACTTTATTCCACTCTTGCATGGAACCATAGCAAAAGAACATCCTTGCAACACAGATAAGTAAATCATGAGTCTGCAGAGAAAGAGAAGCAATACATTGTATGTACATGACACCTTCCTGACCTGATGCAGAGGGAGATATACATTTATCCATTTATATATGTATATATATATTTATACATTCATCTTTCTATATATGTATATATATATTGCTGTGTACATATAGAGACAGAGATAGAAAGAGGGACATTTTGCTTGTAATTCAAGCAGTGCTTGTATTCATCAGGACTATATCTGGCAGTGCTTTGGAGGTGACCACATGGCATTGAATTGGAGACCACATGTATGGCAGGCATGTACTTTCAGACTTTGAGCTATCTTCTGGCCCAAGAGAGATTTTTAAGGAGTTGTCTTTTTTAATCGTAAGCACTAGTAAATTCAAATTTTACATGCTGGAGATTCAAGAGAGGAGTTGATGGTACGTCTTGTGAGATGGTCTTCAGCTGATGGAATACCATCAACTTTTTTTACTCACCGATTCAACTATATATCTCATTAAAAAATTAATTTACTAATAGGGCCAGAGAGATAGCACAGCGGTAGGGTGTTTGCCTTGCATGAAGCTAACCCAGGATTGATGGTGGTTCTAATGCTGGCATTTCATGTGGTTCCCTGTGCCTGTCAGGAGCAATTTCTTAGTGCAGAGCCAGAGTGACCCGCAAAAAAAAGACAAACAAAAAAATTACTGAAGCAGCTAAAATAATATTTAGCTAGATATTTGGGCATGATAGGCTGGACAAAATGTCTCATAAAATTAATCATCTAAACAGAGGACATCCATTTTTTTCTTCCAGAGAAATTAAGCATCTTTCTGAATTGAAGTACTCCTAGTCCACACTTGGCATGATTCCATTTATTATTTTGCCAATCTCATGGATGTGAAGCAACATTGTTTCAATTTGCATTTATGATTACTAGCTGGTTTATTCACTTTATTTGGTAACAAAAATTATTAGATGTTCCATTTCCTCTTTCTCTGATTATCCTCCTCAAAATTTTGCCTATTCATTATTTCTTTTTGTAATGCAGATTCCCTCAAATATTCAGGGTAGTATTCCTTATATGTTTTAAATCTTGGAGATGCCTTTTTCAGTTTCTCTAGTTACCAATATCATTCAAATGGTCTCTTTCAGTTTTTTAATTACTTTATTATATATAATTTTATAATTTTTGTAATTATTTAAACACCATGAATTCAATTTTTTTATGATTAAGTTTCAGTCGTAGAAAGTACACCACCCTTCACCAGTACATATTTCCCACCTGCAATAGCCCAGTTTCCCTCCTGACTCTTTGCCTCTGAGGTAAGCATTTTACTTTGCTCTCTCTGCCTCTCTCTGTCTCTGTCTCTCATGTTACAAAGGAAAAGAGAGAGAAGTATGCCTTGTATTTATATTTTTTAATTTTTTTTATTGAGACCAGTTTGAGTTACAAGTCTTTCACAGTTGTATTCCAAGCATTTAGTGACAGTGAATTAGGGCCATTCCCACCACTAGTGTTGACCTCCCTTCACCATAGTTCTCTACATGCATCCCATACTTCCACCCCTAGCCCTCAGAACTTCCAGTGTAACTGGTCCATTGTGTTTAGCTTATTATAGTTTGGATCTCTTGATTCTATTGTCATTGACTTTGGCTTTGGGTCTTTTTTTCCCACTCAATGCTCCTGAGACCACTTGGTCCCGGATCTCATCTTTTTTTCTTTTCTCAATTTGTAGGAAGACAGAAATATGAGACAAAACAAAGTAATTCAAGTTCTAAGGTTCTTTTTTTTTTGGCTTTTGGGCCACACCCGGTGACACTCAGGGGTTACTCCTAGCTATGTACTCAGAAATCGCTCCTGGCTCGGGGACCATATAGGACCCGGGGTTTGAACCCAGGTCTGTCCTGGGCAGCTGCGTGCAAGGCAAATGCCTTACTGCTGTGTTATGGCTCCGGCCCTTCAAGTTCTAAGGTTCTATGTAAAAGGTGGGGCCCCTCTCTAGAATATAAATACAATTTAAAAAAGAAAAGAGAAGAGAGGCAGATGTGGCAATTTTGTGTTTTTTGTTTTTGCATAGGCAAAGCAAATATTGGGGAAATTAGAAAGGAAATTCCATTGGCCTAAGAAATACAGGGTGTCTTTTGACAGTGAAACATACTGCCAAAAGACTAACTACAGGCTCCAGGCATGTTGGTTGTCCAGCCCCAGAGTCTCCCTTTATGGTCCCAGAAAAAGCTCTGCCCAGTCACAGTTGTCAAAGTCAATTTTCTGTAGTTAGAGATCATAGTTTTTTTAAATTTATTTTTAAAAACAAAACTTCATTGTTATGTGCTAAAATTTATCAATTTTGTTTCCTTATATTTTATTTTATTGATTTTTAAAAAATCGTCATTTCTATTCCATTAAACTTTTAAAAGCTATCTCATATGTTTTCTTATAATAGATATTTAGTTTTGTATTTTACATATCTTCAACCTCATTAAATTTGATATAAGGGGCCGGAGAGATAGCATGGAAAGTAAGGCGTTTGCCTTTCATGCAGAAGGCCATCGGTTCGAATCCTGAATCCTGGGCGTCCCATATGGTCCCCCGTGCCTGCCAGGAGCAATTTCTTGGGGCTGGAGAGATAGCATGGAGGTAAGGCGTTTGCCTTTCATGCAAGAGGTCATCGGTTCGAATCCCAGCGTCCCATATGGTCCCCCGTGCCTGCCAGGAGCAATTTCTGAGCATGGAGCCAGAAGTAACCCTGAGCACTGCCGGGTGTGACCCAAAAACCACAAAAAAAAAAAAAAAAAAAAAAAAAATTTGATATAAGGATTCAGATTTATTTTTCTTTAAATTCTAAGCTTTTATTATTTTTATTTTTTTTTTTTTTTGTTTTTGGGTTTTGGGTCACACCCGGCAGCACTCAGGTTACTCTGGGCTCTATGCTCAGAACCACTCCTGGCAGTCTCTGGGGATCATATGGGATGCCAAGATTCGAACCACCATCCTTCTGCATGCAAGGCAAATGCCCTACAGCTGTGTTATCTCTCCAGCCCCTAAGCTTATTTTGTAAAAAAAAAAAAAAAAAAAAAAAAAAAAACTCTGTCTTTTTCTTATTGGTTAATGGCACCAGTTTTATCTTATATCATAGAACAAGCATATATATTCATACATAGGCCCATTTATATATTTTATTCTTAGCTGAACATCCTATCTCATGGCTTTCATTATGTTAGGGTATGTCTTCATCTGTAAAATATATTTTAAAAAAGCCTTTTGTAATAAACTCTTTGATGTCTGTTTTAGTGATATTTTTGTGGATTTGTTCAATATCATGAGAAACAAAATTACATATAATCAAATGGGACGATGTCAAACTTGTGATGCACAGTGGAAAAAATGCCAAATGAAAAGGCAGACTACTAAATTGAGAAAGATATTTAGAAAACCTATATCAAGCAAAAGGTTATCATTTAACATACATAACAAAACCCAAAATATATATATATATTAAATTATACTCACATACATACTCATATATTTAACAATTCAACACCAACAACAAAACCATATAATAAAAATTAATAATAAATAATAAAAGAAATTAATGGGAAATATATGAATGGCAAAAAGATACATGAAAAAATATTCTGCAATGCTTATCACTAGAGAAATACAAATCAAAATCCCAGCACAATTTTACCCATACTAGAATGTCTATTATCAAAAATATAAGAAACAGTAGATATTGGCAGGGATATCCAGGAAAAAAATGTCTCTGTACCATTGGTAGATATATAAATTGGTGTAATAACTATAAAACATCATGGCCATTACTCAAAAAAATTAAAATTAAAATTACCAGATGATCACGTAATAGGATCTCTGGTTCTTATACAAAAAGATTATGTAAACATTAATTTAAAATTAGGTGTATGTCCCTCTATTCATTGTAGCCCATTTACAATAATAAAGATTTGGAAACAACCCAAGTGCCTAGAGATGAGACTGGTTAAAAATGTGGTAAATGTACACAAAGAAATTCTACTCAGTGTAAAAAGATGAACATTTGCTATTTGCAACAACATAGGTGGACATTGAAATGATTACTCTAACTGATATAAGTCTAAAAATAAAAGAATTACTATATGATCTCAACAATATGTGGGATATAAAGAAACTAAACAACCAAATAAAACAATAACAAGCAAGTCCTTTGGGGCTAATGATAGAATAAAGAGATGGGATGTTTGTAACAAGTAGATTCAATTAGATGATGGAAGACAGGAATAAGGTATTTGCTGGTGGGAACAGTGTGACATACACCAATGCTGAGGTGAGACACTTCATACCTGAGACCTTTACAGTGTTGATTTTTTTCTCTTTTTTGGACCACACCCAGTCACACTCAGGGTTTACTCCTGGCTATACGCTCAGAAATCACTCCTGGCTTGGGGGACCAAATGGGATGCCTGGGTGCCTTACCACTTGCGCCACCGCTTCAGCCCCTACAGTGGTAATTATCTTTAAATGTGTTTAATTATCTGATCAAGTACATATTTCTTTTCCTTCTTTTTTTCAAATCAGCACAGCTGGGTCAGTATGATAGCTCAGTTCGTTGGAGTGCATGCTTTGCATACAGGATGCACAGACTTGCATGGTCCTTTGAGAAGCACTGGGAGCCCACCTCTGAGCATCAAGTTGGATCAGTCTCTGTGTACCATTGGGTGTCAAATTCCCTCCTCCCCAGAAAACAAATTGGTAAAGCTAATCCTAGACCTTCATTATTCTATGTAAATTTTAGAAAATTGTGTCCAAGTTCTTAAAACATCAGATGAAAATTCCTTTGGGCCTGAGTTGAATTTACCATATATATTCTAGTATAAGTTGACCCGAGTATAAGTTAACCCCCCCCTAATTTTACCCTAAAAACTGGGAAACCTTAATGACTTAGTATAAGCTAAAGTGGAAAATGCAGCAGCCACTGGTAAATTTCAAATATAAAAATATATACTCAAAACAATTACAATAACTGAGAAATCAGTAAATAAATAATTACATGATTACATTTATAATATAATATATATAATATATAATAATGATAATTGTTTGATATACTATATACCATTAACATACCACATTAACCCATAGTATTCAATGGCAACTTTAATAATGTGAATAAACCATTTAAGACGGTAAAGCATTGTAAATAAATGGTTAAAAATCCTGAATCATTATACTTCAAAACCCCTGATTATAAGGATTCAGTATTTATAAACATTTATTTACACAACTTTACTGCCGTAAGTGAGTTTTTCACTTAATTAAATGTTCCATTGAATATTGTGGGTTAAATAGTTCAATGACATACAATTCAGTTCAGCCGCTTACCTCTTCAGCTCAGCCTTGACTTGTGGACTGAGCTTGACTTGTACCACCTGCTCCGGCAGACAGCAGAAGACAACTGGAGACTATGTGCATTTGATTCAGTGTGCATGCACCGAATAACCTGTATGACCTGAGTATAAGCCGAGTTCAGGTTTTTTGGCACAAATTTTGTGCCCAAAAACTCGGCTTAAACTGCAGTATATACAGTATGTGTGAGGAAGGAATGGGATTTTTATAATATTAAATTTATGGGCTCATTTGTTTATTGTCCTCTTCAAATACTTTTAGTCCTCAGCTAAATAGTTTTAACTAATAACTCCTGTAAATAGTCATTCACCATATAGTGCAGGTTTATCTTCTAATAGTGGCAAAATGGACATGAAAGTTACAACTTTAGCCACTTTTGCCACACCCAGTGACTGGTACACTTACAGGTTCATGCAGAGCTGGGGATCCAACCTAGAGTTACCATACACAAAGTGTGTTTCAGCGTGCTTGGAGCCTCCTCCCTGATTCCAAATTTAACCATCTTAATTGTGCACTTCAGGAACATTTGTTGGTATTGTTATGCAACCATTAAACCAACCAAAGTTATAATTGAAACTCTGGGGGCTGGAGAGATAGCATGGAGGTAAGGCATTTGCCTTGCATGCAGAAGGATGGAGGTTCAAATCCCGGCATCCCATATGGTCCCCCAAGCCTTCCAGGAGCGATTTCTGAGCATAGAGCCAGGAGTAACCCCTGAGCACTTCCAGGTGTGACCCAAAAACCAAAAAAAAAAAAAGAAAGAAAGAAAGAAAGAAAAGAAAAGAAAAGAAACTCTGCACCCATCAAATAATAATTTTCCATTCTCAACCATCTTTCTACTTGCTGTCTCTTGGAATATGATTGTCTAGTCACCTCAGATAAATAAAATAATACAATTCTTGTCTTTTTATAACTGTCATATTTCACTTACTATAATATTCTAATATGACTCCTTTTAATTTATTTTTAATTGAAATAACCTTGGTTTCTAATACTATAGGTTTCAGCTGTGCAGCATTATAAGTCAACATCTCTGTATACTATGTGTTGGCCATAAAAAGTCTAGTTTAGATACTTCATATATGCAATTTGCCCAACCTTTGCCTATATACTATACTAAACTATACTATTCTAAGCCATGTGCTACATATGTCAAACTGTCCTTCCTTTTAAGGCCAAATAACAGTTTATTTATGTATAGTTTACATTGTGTTCATTCACTTACCTATTTCTGAACCTCTCTGGGTTGCTTCTACTTTTTGACTATTGTGAATAATGCTACACTTAGCATAGGTATACAATATCTGACTGAGTTCTTTGTTTTTGTTTTGTTTTGTTTTGTTTTTGGGTCACACGCGGCAGCGCTCAGGGGTTACTCCTGGCTCCACGCTCAGAAATTGTTCCTGGCAGGCTCGGGGTACCATATGGGATTCCGGGATTTGAACCAATGACCTTCTGCATGAAAGGCAAACGCCTTACCTCCACGCTATCTCTCCAGCCCCTTGAGTTCTACTTTCAATTCTCATTAGTATTGTTAAATACTTTGTTAATTTTTTTTTTAAATTTATTACTTTGTTGTGCTCACTTCAGCAGCACATATACTAAAATCAGAATGATACAGAGAAGATTAACATGGCCCCTGAAGGAAAAAAATTATCGCTATGTAACTACTGTGAACTATATGTCATCCTTTGTTATCTTTTTTTTTTTTTTTTTGGTCACACCCGGCGGTGCTCAGGGGTTACTCCTGGCTGTCTGCTCAGAAATAGCTCCTGGCAGGCACGGGGGACCATATGGGACACCGGGATTCGAACCAACCACCTTTGGTCCTGGATCGGCTGCTTGCAAAGCAAACGCCACTGTACTATCTCTCCGGGGCCCTTTGTTATATTTTCATTGACTCTTTTTTCTTTCCTTTTTACCTGTCCCATATTTAATCAGTCAAGAAGTTTTGTTTCTTATGGTTGGACTTTGGTAGCTTTGATGCTAATTGAAATGAAGATGACAGATATCATATGACATCGCTCACATACGGAGGACAAATAAATAAATTAATAAATGCTGGGGATGTAATTCAAGTAGTAGAACATATGTTTTGATTGTACATTCAGATCAGCAATGCCTGGATACCCAGGAACCAGTGGATGTGGCCCTAGTGGCTCTTGAGCACCACCTGGTGTGACACCCACGACAATTTTTTAAAATGACCAAACCAAAACAAACTCATATATTGAAAGATCAAACTGCTGGTTATCAAAATGAAAGAGGGCAAAGGTTGGGTAAATTGTATATATGAAGTATAGAAACTAGACTTTTCATGGCAAACACAATATAGTTTATAGAGAAGTTGGCTTATAATGCTACACAGCTAAAACCTATATAATATTAGAGACCAATGTTATTTCAATTAAAAAATAAAATTAAAAGAAGTCATATTAGAAGTCTTAATGACAGCCAGTCCTAAGGGAGATTCAGGGAAACTCTCTTCTCTTTTAAATTAATAGGAAGCTGAAGAGACAGTGTAGGAGATCACTGAAGCTGCAAAGCCCAAAATGAGCATCACTGCAGTGCCAGCCTCTGATAAGGGAACTTGAAGAACCTGTTCCAGTCAGTTACTTGCTCCGTGAAGAGACCCAGACCCTGATTTTACCTTTGTTGTTTGCTGAGCCCCAAATGACTAAATTACATGACCCCTAGCTGCATAATGAGATGATAATGATGAGCAAGATTATTATCTTAATATGCAACCCAACACCACTGAATCATATTCACTAGTCCAGTGTTTTTCAACCTTTTTGTGCAAAGGCACACTTTTTTTCATGAAAAAAAAAATCATGAGAAATTTAACATTTAGAAAATGTTAAAAAAAAAATTTAACTCTGGGGCAAGAGTAGTGGCGCTAGAAGTAAGTTACTTATTTTTGTTCTCACCAAATATTTTATTGCAGGCTGGAGCAGTGGCTCATTGGTAGAGCATTTGTCTTGCAAGTGCTAGCCCAGGATGGACTGCGATTTGATCCCCCAGCATCCCATATAGTCCCCTCAAGCCAGGAACGATTTCTGAGCACATAGCCAGGAATAACCCCTGAGCGTCAAACGGGTGTGCCCCCGACCAAAAAAATTTAACGCTGTTCCTATATTGACTATATATAAAGTAATTCTCTTGAATAGGAATCAAATAAACACAAATAAATTATTTTATGATTACTTTATTATGAAATAATATAATAATTGATCTATTGGTGAGCCGAAGCTGCATGTTACAAATAAAATCAGAATTTTTCCCACTGCACACCAGACAATATCTCACGGCACAGTGGTTGAAAAAACGCTGCACAAGTCCAACCCTTTCATAAATATTTTCTGCACTTTAGTTTCCCTGCCCTATAAAATCCCTACCCCAAAACCCAACCAATGAGACTCCCCTGAGATCTCCCACCTTTGCTTCAAGTGTATATTTTACCTTAATAAATCTTTTACTTCCTACACACAATCAATCATTCTTAAGTTCTTTTCTGGTTAAAGTATATCACATAGTGTTTGAGTTGAGGTCACTCTCATTCACCTGAAAGAATAAAATCTCAACCCATCGTGAGTTCTGTGCTCCCCCAAAAACTAGGTTCCTGGGTGGCAGGGACAAGCCCCTATATGTGCAGATCAAACCAACTCAATTTTAGCCTGATTGACTTTGTGTCATTGACAGGGTCTCTGCCCGCATCAGTATTCATCCCCTTACCATATCTTCCAAAACTGTCCTCTTTAATTGATTCCTGTAGCTCCCCCCAAAGAAAGATCCTCTAGCAATTTGCAAATATTTCAGCTCTTTAGCTCTCAAAAAATAGAAATCTATCTTTCCCAGAATAAGCTTATTATGGAAAGAGGGAGAGGGAGAAAGGGGCTTATTATTATTATAACATTTTATTGGGATGGGGGTTAAAACCACATCAAGCGGTTCTCAGAAACTATCCCTGGTTCTATACTCAGGGGTTACTCCTAGAGGTATCCAGTGATTATATGTGCTGCTGGAGAATTAAATGGGGTCAGCCAAGTACAAGGCAAATGTCTCAATTCCTGAACTATCTCTCCAGACCTTGGGGAAAGGCATTTGTGTCTGAGCACAAAGGAGGAGAAGCATAGGATAGTGTCATTGCTAATTCTCCAATGGGTGCATGGTCAAGAGAAATGTGATGCAAAAACAAGCATCCAATTCGGCAACTCCCTTGTCTCTTGCCAGGCGACACTGAATTCATTCAGCTTTACATATTGTGCCTGGTCTGCATGTGCCCAGTTAGCCTCCCCTTTGGCACAGCACCAAGGCATTGCATGCAGCTTATGGTTCTGCTCCCTGATACCCATCTCAGGAAGGTCAGAGGACACAGGTTGTTCAGGCCCAGGTCTAAAAATTTCTTTCTGCTTTGCCATGAGGGAGGGAAGTTTGTAATTAAAAAAATCTGATTAACTTGTCCTGAGAGATTTGTAGTTCGGTTGATTACAGCAAGTTCTTTAGAAAATTTACCCATTGGGCTTCTCAATGAATTGACAGGACTATGTCCAGTGTCATTCTATTTCTATTGATAGTCTTTGAAATTAACATTCTTATACTTGTGCACAACCTGTGTCACCATATGTGGCAGTGTTGGCTAAGCATCCAACAATGGGAGAACAGCCAATTTAGGTAATTATTAGACATTTACATCATGGCATAGCATGCAGTCATTGTAAATAGTAATTATCTAACTATGTGGAAGATGCTTATGGTAACATGATAACATGTTTATGAAAATCAAGGTGCAAAATTACAACTTCTGGATATCAATGATGTGAAAACATACTGTCCTGCATGATCTATTCAGCAGGAACAGGCCCCCAGTTTATGCCTTTAAGTCCTTACATCAGCTTAAGATAAAATGACCATACTTGAGGGCACAACCCTATGCCTCTGATAGCGCATAATGGAATCTACTTGGAACTAAGAGCAGGCTAACTTTTTGAAAGTTAAATTTATTCGAACACTGTGATTGACAAAATTATTCATAATACAGTTGTTTCAGATATACAATATCCAAAACTAGCCCTACAACCTGTGAGACCAATGTCCCCAGTTTCCTTCCTGCCCCCAGCCTGCCTCTATAGCTAGCACATAACAAACTTATTTCATGTTGCTTGCTTTAAGAAAAAAAATAGGATGGAAAATGAAATTATCTGATTTAAACCATTTAAATAAAAAAAAATAAAAATAATTTACTACAATATCATGTTTAGTCTCATTTACATAATAAGTTTTCAACTCTGATATCTAAAACATATTACATTAACTATTTTGTACTTGCATATTTTTTTTATTTTATTGAAACTATTTTTGATTTACAAAGTCCTTCATTGTTGAATTTCAGACACACAATGAATCAGGGCCAATCCCACCACCAGTGTCAACCTCCCTTCATCAATGTTCCACAGGTATATCCCCCCTCCCCTTTGCCCCCCAGCCTGCCAATAATAGGCTCATTTTAAATTTAGATTGCTAAAGTTTGGGTTGACTCCATTGTTGTTGTTTTTGATTGTATATTTAGTTCTGTCCTTTATAAACACTACCAATGTGCCTGGGACAACTTGGCTTCTGGCCCCCATCCTTTTATATTTGTGTTTCACCTCTTCAACTCAGTTTCTTTCTTTTTCCTTGCTATACTATGAAGTTAATATTATTCGAGACAACTACCATTTAGACCATTGTGTCTCTTCATGCAGTTATTCTAAATACCAGGTATAAATGACATTCTGTATATATTCTTCTTTTGTTTGTTTTGTCTTTGTTTTGTTTTTTTTTTGGTTCACACCCAGCTGCGCTCAGGAATTACTCCTGGCTCTGTGCTCATAAACGCTTCTGGCAGGCTTTGGGGACTATATGCCGGGAATTGAACTGGGGTCTGTCCTGTGTTGGCCTCGTATAAGGCAAATTCCTTACCACTGCTATTCCTCGGGCCCCTTTATCCTTCTTCTTCTGGTTTATGATAAGACTTAGAACATTTAGCATAATTGAGACTTTAATTCCTTACTGAAAATGTATAAAATTTCTTAGCAATCTAGGAGGAAGCAACTCTTCCTTACTCTAGAAGAGGACGACCATAAGTGGATGCCATATTCAATGCCAAATGCCGAGAACTTTAAAGAAGCTCTTTTTAACTGTTTTGTTTTTGTTTTGGCTTCTTGTGAAACTGTTTTCAAGGCTATGAATTAATTGCCTCAACTGTTCCTGTTTCTGAAGCTTTGTCTTGTTCCTTCAAATCTGAATGATAATCTAACTGGATAGAGAATGCTTGGTGAGGTGCTCATTTTGTTGAGTTTTTCTATTTCCCTCCATTCTCTTCTGTTCCATTGAGTCTCATTTGGTAAGTATGCTATGATTCTTATTTGCTTTTTTTAAAATGTAAGTTCCTCTTTTGATCTTGAAGCTTTCAATATTTTATCTCTTTACTTGGAATTTGTAATTTTGATTCCAGGTGTCTTGGATGTTCTCCAATTCTATTTTCACTGTGATTCTTTGAGCTTATTGGATCTCAGTGCCTGCATTCCTCAAGTCTGGAAATGTTTTATTGATGATTTCTTTGACTATTGTTTCTTCATCACATTTGCTTTCCTGTTCTTGAGGGATTCCAATGATTCTTATATTGTTCCCCTTGAACTCATCTCATAGTTCTCTGGTACGCCATTCCTTTATGTTCAGATGATTTCCCACTTTCTGTTGTTTCCTAACAGTTTTCTCCTTCTCATCTTGAAGTACCTTAATCTTTTTTCCAGTTGCTGTTATTCTGCTGTTCAGGGCTTCTGTTGAATTTTTTATATCACCTATCATGCTCATTATTTGTGTCATTTCTGCTTGTCAGAGTTTTCTCATTTCAGTTCTCATTCTCTTGTGCTTTGCTGACTACCTGTGTCATCATCTCTTTGAGCTCTTTATGTATCCTCATCATGGTGTCACTAAAATCATTGACTGAGAATTTGCTGAGTTGGTGGGTGTTGTTTATGCCTTTGTTGATATTGCTTTTGCTCATTAAACTTAGTGTGCTTCTCTGTGTTTTCTATTGGTTTTCTATTGTTCTTGTTGTGCTGGGGGTGAGTCTTGGTAGTTAGACACCATGAAAGATGCTGAGGGATTAGGCTGGGGGTTGCTTTCTTCCTTCTCTGCCCATCTTTACTGAATGACAGGAAGTATAACTGTGAGAAGTGTCTAATTTACTGAGTAGATCTGTTACACTTCAGAAGCGGTAGTATGGACCCATTAATACTGCAGGTACAGATTGAGTGAAGAGGCTGCTGAGTCCAAGCAGGAAGGGTCAGGCTCTATCTCCCTCACTGGAGTAGGTTCAGTGACATCAGCCAAATATTAGCCTCACCGGAAATGAGAGCATACAAAATTTCAGAAGCTGTGCTGTGGGCCCATTAATGTTGGGCCATGCTTAGAGGATTTTAGGAATAGCTTAAAGAATAAGAAAGATATGCATTTATTGCAGCAAAGAGAGGGTTACAAACACAATAGAGAGGTAAGTTTCAGGGAGAGGAGAGAATGGAGAAAAGCATATTCAGAAGGTGGACATGAGGCCTATTATATAAAACCAAATAGGGCACATTCTTGTCTGGAGGGAAGCCTATGGATAGGCTTCAAGAGGAAAGGACAGAGAGTTTGTGGAGAGTAAGGAGCAGGCTGACCAGAGACACAGCAAGGAGGCCAATAAGTTGAGGACCGTAGTGCTCTGGAGGGACTAATAGCCTCCAATCAGATTTTCTCTCCTGTGCTCCATCTGTGTGAGAAGGTGTGGCCTGAGGTCAGGTTGGAGAAAGAGAGAGCGGGATTCCCCTGAGACTGATCAATGGGAATGCCAGTAAAAGATGCAAAAGGAGTGAGTGAAGAGGCCAATAAAAAGACCAATAACATTCGGTTCATAGTCTAGTTTAAGGCTTCTTAAATTTCTTCCACCCTTGGCCCCTTTTTGCCTGAAAAATTTTATGTAACTCCTAATACATATATATATATATATAATATAGATTATATATGTGTGTAGCATATATAGTTTATAAAATATGTATAAAGTAGTATTTATCTAAAGTAGGCATATAAATTAAACATGTATTCATAATAAGTCTTAGAAGTTAATTTTCTAAGATTATAATATTTTAAAATTGTGTTAAGATTATTCTTTCAATTTCTTAAAATAAATTATTTTCTACTTAAGAAAAATAAATAAAAGTAGTGGGAGAGATAGTACAGACTAAGGAGCTTGCCTTGATGCAACCTTGATCAGCCAACCTTGATTCAATCCCCTGTACCTATATAGTTCCCCAAGCAGTACCAAAGTTCCCTCCTGAGTATTCCCAGCAATGTCATCCAAAAAAACTCAAAAAATAAATCAGCATTTTATCTTAAAACAATTTTTTGGTTTTGTTTAGGGGCCACACTTGGCAGCACTCAGGGATTATTCCTGGCTCTGTGCTCATTCCTGGTGGGCTCAGAGGACCATATAGATCAGGGGTCTCAAACTCAATTTACCTGGGGACTGCAGGAGGCAAATTCAGGGTGAGGCAGGGCCACATAAGGGATTTCACACAAAAAAGTCCTCAAATGTCATTATTAACAGTTTTAATTATTTCTTCTGAACATGAAGAAAACATTGAGTGAAGATCATGAACAGGTCTTCTGAACATAGCATCTTTTGCCTATTCCTTTGCTGCCAGAGATTTGACAGTGCTTCTTCTCACAAATCTGAACCACATTTGGCTTTAGAGAGGAAGCAGTTGAGACCCTCAGGATGGCTTGAAGATTATCATCGTTAAGTCTAGACCTGTACTTTGACTTATTGAAGTTCAATGTGGAGAATAACTTTTCACACAAATATGTGCTCCCAAAAAGGCACATGGTAGGCTTGAACATTCGGGAAAGCTCAGGGAAGCTGGGGGACAATTCTCTCAAAAATTGCTCATGCATGCCTGCTTTTCCACTAATCTCCCTGAACTTGGCTTTGAGATCAGAGTTGCATTGCAGGTCAATGAGCTCCATTTGAAGCACAGGAGGGGTTTCTTGCACATCAAAGGAAAAGGGGTCCACAAAAATTTGGAAAGTGGCTCTGTGCTTTTTGAAGTCTGCAAATCTGTGATCAAATTCCTTTCTCTAGCTTAAAAATAGCATCAACATATTTATCATCACTGAATGGTATGCCTGCATCCACAAGTTCCTTGCATGCTGGGAAATGGCAAAGGTTTGTCTGGGATTTCCATAACACAAGTTTTGTGGAGAATGCTCTCACATTGCCATAGGCAGCACTGATAAGCTGCCCCAGCCCTTGTAACATCTTGTTTAGTATATTCAGCTTATGTGTAATGTCAACAAGAAAAAACTAAGTCTATGAGCCATTTATGATCACTCAACTCAGAAACAGCATTCCCATGTTCTCCATGAAGACTTTCACTTCTTCTCTCAACTCAAAAAATCTTTCAGGACATTTCCCCTGCTGAGCCAACGTACCTCAGTGAAATAGAGCACATCTCCATATTCTGACTGCATTTTCTCTAAAAAAGCCTGGAACCTCCTGTGCTTTAAGCCCCTGGATCTGATTTGGTTGATGCGTTTCACAACAACAGACATCACATTGTCACACGGCAGGCATTTACTGCAAAGGGCCTGCTGATGGATAATGCAGTGAAGAGCAATGACCTTCTCTACACCCTCCTCTTCAAGTTTTTTTTTTTGAACAAGTGCCACCAGTCCATTTTTCCTCCCTGTCATTGATGGCGTTCCAGCGGTTATTATTCCAACAAACCTCTTCGATGGCAAACCTGCATTCTCAGTGGCATCACACAGGTGCCGAAATATCTCATTAGCAGTGGTCTGGCCATGTATTGGAATTATTGTGAGCAGCTCCTCTGCCAATTCAAAATTGCAATCAACACCACGGACATAAATAGTGAGCTGCGCAGTGTCTGTTATATCTGTGCCCTCGTCAAGAGCAACTGAGTATGCATCAAAACATTTGGCTTTCTCACACAGTTGATGATAAATGTCACTTGACATATCAGAAGTGTGCTCTGCCACAGTGTTGGCAGAAAGGCTGATTTGGCTAAACTGACCTTTCTTTTCTGGACAGATAATACTTGCAGCCTGTAACATGCCTTTTTTTTTTTTTTTTTTTTTGTTTTTGGGCCACACCCGGCGGTGCTCAGGGGTTACTCCTGGCTGTCTGCTCAGAAATAGCTCCTGGCAGGCACGGGGGACCATATGGGACACCGGGATTCGAACCAACCACCTTTGGTCCTGGATTGGCTGCTTGCAAGGCAAACGCCGCTGTGCTATCTCTCCGGGCCCGTAACATGCACTTTTTAACAAACTCTCCTTCTGTGAATGGTTTCCCTGCCTTAGCAATCATCTCACTAACCATATAATAAGCTTCGACTGATGCACCATTCTGTTTGGTTGCTTTCTTGAAGAAATCTTGTTGCCTCATTAGACATGCTTTAAGACTGGCAACCCGCTTAGCTCTCTCATTTCCTTGATATTTTGCACATTCCTCAGCATGTTTAGTTGAATAATGGCAGAGTATGCGAATCTTTAATGCGATTTTTTTTCTTACTAATGTGATTTTTATTGCGATTATTCGGTAAGTGAATAATTGCGAATACTGCGATATTTGAAGGCTGGCCGCGGGCCACAAAATGTTGTATGGAGGGCCGCAAACGGCCCGTGGGCTGCAAGTTTGAGACCCCTAATATAGATTGTCAGGGCTTGAACCTGGGTCGACCTCATGCAAGGCAAGTGATCTACCCACTGTGCTATTACTCCAGCTATGCAATTCGGGTCAGCAAGATATCATAGAGTTTTGGTGTTTGATTTGTGGGTGGGTCAATCTAGGATTGAACCCTAACACCCTGTTTGGTGCTCAGGAATGATCTCTGAGCACAGAGTCAGGAATAAGCTCTGAGCATTGCCATGTATAACACCGAAAAACTCCAAATAAATAAATAAAAGTTTCACCATGTGCTTAAGCTAGGAATTATACAGACCCTGGACTAAGTCCAGCCTGTTGCGTATTTTGTATGGCCTCTGAACTAGACATGGTTTCTCCCATTCTCATGGTTGAAAGAAAAAAACATTGTTTGTGGGAGAAGAGAAGATAGTACAAGGATTAAGGTGCATTTCTTGTATGCTGAGGGCTCTGGTTCAACTCCCACCCCCACACCACATCTGGTCTGCTGAGCACCCTCTGTGATCACTCCTGAGCAAAATCAGAAATAGCCTTTGAGCAACAAATGGTGTGACACAGCATCCCAAAACCAAAGAATATTTTGTAGTAGATGAAATCCAACTTCAGTGTCCACCCAGAACGCTTTATTGAAGCCCAGTTCATTGTCATTCTTGTAGAGGGCAGCTTTCACTGTATTGGCAGGGTGGAGCTATGAGGTGGAATGTAGGGCCTCGCAGCTGAAATATTTACTCTGTGAACCTTTAGCATAAAGGATGCAGCCCCTGTACTAGTATCTCCTCGGAGGGATTTTGGCACAATTCTAGCTGAGGTGTGTAGGAGCCTGCTGAAAGCACCACAGAATATGGATATCACACACACACACACACACACACACACACACACACGCAAGCATGCATATATGCATGCACATTTGGAGCTTAGAAATTAGAAGGATCAGAGAAATGTGGAAGGAGGGTTGTACTCTGTTAGGTCTGATCTCAACTACCAAGACCCAGGTTACATTCTCTCTTGACACTCCTAGTACCTTGTCTTTTGGGTGACATTTTCTTTTGTCTCCATCACAGCAAGACTGTGGAAGAAAGTAAGTCTCCCTTTCCACCTCAGAAAGCCAAGAGCGGGGCTGGTGAAACAGTGCGGCAGTGATCAATAGCAGTGTTTGCTAATGTCTCCAGAAATTGGCTAGTCTTTCTAGAGTCGGCAAAGCCTCAACTGCGAAACAGACTCAGAAACATGTGAACATAACCCACCCGTCAGCTATGGTCCCAAAGCTCCCAACCTAAGCTCACAGAAAGCTGAATATAGTCTGAGCCTCCTCCAAGAATACCTCATGCCCTTCACCTAATCCAAAACAAGACTCTGGAAACAGCTGCCTAAACTGGATTTCCAATGCTCCTTGCCTGCTGGAGATTTGGGAATGAAAATCTTGAGGCTACAGGGTATAAAATTTAGGGATTCCACATAGTTGTTGGAAGGCCCATAGTTTCTTCTTCTTTAGGACAACTGCAAGCATATTGGGAAAAGCTCTGACCCAGAGTTGTGTGAGCTGGGACATTTTCTCCAATCAACCCACTGCATTCTCACCACACTGCATTTTTTTGTTGCTGCCATTGGATGGTCACAGCTGCACATATGTGTTTATGGGGCTCACATACTTGGTCATGATGCAGGCACAGGTGCTCACAGGGGTTCACTCCTGTGAATCCTGTTATCCATGTAATGATGCTCAAGCAGAGACTAGATGTCATGTTTGTTGGGGTCACTGTAGTGCTCACACACATGCTTACAGGGGTCCAACTCCTGGGTGCAGTGCTTATTGCAATGTTCATGAGCAATTTTGTACGTTAGTTGTGTGATTTGCACATACCTAGTGTACACTGAATATCACACATTCTTTTGTGGCACCACAAATCCCACACGGTGGCTCTGAGGATCAAACTCATGGCAACAAGCTTGCAATGCTGGCGCTTTGGGGCACTGAGTCATTTCCCAGGTTCCATTATCATTTTTTTCAAGTGGGAATTATGCCAATTCTGCCTACCTGAAACTGAAATTTTCCCAGCTTCACGTAAAACACCACATGGGAAGGCATTTGTAAAGTACTCAGTGTGTACACAACAGAGTTAAACAAAAGCAAATTAAACATTGCAAATTCTTCCGCTTTTCTAAGTCTTTCCTTTTCTAATTTAGATTAGATATAAAATGCAGAGCTATCCCTTTTACATAGCTTGGGATAGGATATATAATAAATTTTATCTAATCCAAGGGACTAAAAGACCCCAGATGTTTCTTGGGTTACACAAGTTATGTAAAGAGGGCAACAGATGGTAAGTCACTATTGAGCAGGTGCGCACCATAAGTTAATAAGGAAATGCAAACCAAGCCCACAATGAGATGCCGCTACACACCTTTTAGAATGGCTGGCAGCCAACATTAAGGCAATACCTAATGTTCACAGAGCGACAGGGACTGTCATAGCTGTGGTGATGCAAAATGGAGAGGCACGTGGAAAGATAGTCAGCAATTTCTTAGTAAATTAAACACACTCTATCCATGCCATCCAGCAGCAGTGCTTCTTGTTATTTATGAAATAGTACTAAATTAAATTGATATTCATATCCACATCCAAAACCGCACACAGATCGTTCTAGCAGCTTTACTAATAACTACCAAAATTTTAAAGTATTGATCTCAGTATTGATTATTAATCTCAGAGCAGTTTTTCCACAACCAAGATGTATTTATCCAATTCCAAATCTGCAGCCACATGAACTATCAGGAGCACACTTCTCAGAACAAAAGAGAGAAATATTTTCTTTTGTAAACTTGAGAACAGCTGTTACAGAGTCCCCTGGAGGAAACAGGGACTATAGTATAGTGGCTTTTCATTTGCTGGGACATAGCACTAGCTCATTGGCTGAGCTGCTGTTACTGAGCTGAAACAATCCTCTTCCTTCCTCCTCCGTTCCACTTGACTGCAAAACAGCATCACTTCCTGTGGGGAGAGGAGGTGCAGGGAGTGTTTCTCCCTGTTTCTCCTGCTAAGGTTCTGCTTCCTCTGCTGAAAGCAGAGCCCTGAGAATTGCTCTTCTAAGCTTTCCACTTCCTTCCTCAATAGGCTGTTCCTTAATTTTCACAGAAAAAGAAAAAACATCAAAAAACAAGAATCATTCAATGGATTAATAAATAAATGAGACATCCAGATAATGGAATGTTCTTCAATGCTAAAACGAAAGGAAATGCCTGGCGATGAAACTGAAACTGGAGGAAGCATTAACTAATATAACTAAATGAAAGACCATCAACATGAAAAGGCTACAGGCCTTAAGATCCCAATTCTGTAGCACTTTGGAAAATGTTACCACACAGGAGGGAGGAGAGATATGGAGCTTTTGTAGGACAGTGAAACTATGCTCGATGTTAAGGCAGTAGTGATTGCAAGCTATAAGACATTAAAGTTCAAAAGAACTCTTTATTCGGGACAGGAGAGATAGCATGGAGGTAACGCATTTGGGTTGCATGCAGAAGGATGGTGGTTCAAAACCCAGCATCCTCTATGGTCCCCCTAGCCTGCCAGGAGCGATTTCTGAACGTAGAGCCAGGAGGAACCCCTGAGCGCTGCTGGATGTGACCAAAAACCAGAAAGAAAAAAAAAAGAACTCTATTCCACACAAATGTAAAATATTTATTTGAATTAATAGCATGTAACAATATTAGAGAAATTGTAATAAATTATTTAATACAAGACAGAAATAATAATAAAGAAAACTGTGCAGAGGACTTGTATCAAAATCTAAAAGACAAAACATATTAGTTCCAAAAAGAAAGTGAATAAATGTGATTAGTTCAGTGATAGAGGACAATATCTCATATATGGGGCTTTGGGTTTATTTCTCAGCATCACAGATAAAACATGAAATTAAATCAATAGAGAAGAGCAAGAAAATTGTCATGTTTGTGTGATAAAAATACAAATGGCATCTTTGTCTTCTATATTTGACTGTGATTCCCCCATTTCATCGTGAGAGTTTATTATGTGTATCTTTGAAAATGTATAACCCCTTGACCTATACATAAATGAAAAGACTTGGAACACTACAAAAATACTTAGTGTAAAAAAATAGGCTTCCCTTCCACTTTTCCTTGGAAAGTGTTGGTGGGGGTCATTCTGGAACTCCACTGTGCATTGCCATGGTCAGATATACCCCACTGTGGTGTCGACCAAGAAAAGCTGAGATTTGTAAGAAATATAAACATGTGTAATTTCTCAAGTATGTATTTGGTCTTTATTCACAGTTTCCCATTCTCATGGTATTTTCTAAAGCAATAGGAGCATTTTGTATTTGTGCCAGTCTATCTCATCTCTTCTCAGTTCCAGAACACACTTCAGAGCCACAAAAGTAAAATGGGTAGCCTGTCACACATAAGTCCTTTTCACTACAACATGATTGTATAAGTGCAATGGTTTTTAGAAGCATGTAAGGATGGGATGGGATTTCAGTTAAACCAACCATGAACAGAGGATTGAATTTTTTTTAAGGGACTGGAGATGTGGGCCATTACCAGGTGATACACAGGGCTTACTCCTGGCTTTGTGCTCAGGGATCATTCCTAGAGATTCTTGGAAATCATATATGGCCTCAGAGTTCAAACTTAGGTCACATCTAGCTATGCTCAGGGCTAATCCCCAGCTCTGTGTTCAGTAGTTACTCCCAGTGGAGACCATGGAAACCATGTGATGTGTAATGGATCAGAGCAGGCTGTCCATGTGCAAGGTAAGTGCCTTAACACTTGTGCTATCTTTCAGGCTAACGGATCAGAATTCTTTCATTCCAGAAATAGAGAAATAAGACCAGAGGTTAAATCAATCATCAGTAGCCAATGAGTTAATTAACTATGTTCATAAAATAAGACCTCTGTAAACAAAATACAATCAAAAGTATCAATGAAAAGGGGGGCCAGAGGGGCTGGAGCAGTGGCACAGTGGTAGGGTGTTTGCCTTGCACATGACTCACCTAGGATGAACTGCGGTTCGATCCCCCAGTGTCCCACATGGGACACTCTTCCAAGCCAGGAGTGATTTCTGAGCGCCTAGCCAGTAACCCCTGAGTATCACCGAATGTGGCCTCCTTACAAAAAAGAAAAAGAAAAAGAAAAAGAAAGAAAGTAAAGTAAAGTAAAAGGGGGCCAGAGAACTATTAGGTGAGAGAACCAGATTATTTGTACCATACCAGACCTCAAAACTCCATGGGGCCAGAAACTTCTTTGTTCAAGGCCTTGCCCTGTTTATCTCTTATTTGGTTGATAGTTCATATCCTTTAATAGTCTTTATAATACATTGACAACATATTACAGTGATTTTCAAACTTTTTATACCTGCAGACAAGTATTGGTCTTCAAACAGGAGAATAAAAGCCACTGGCACACAGTAAATGTTAACACTGATATTTATTCTTGTATATCTATTGATTTGGGGGGATGTAACAGTGCTCAGAAATCACTCTTTGTTCTGTACTCAGAGGTGGCTCCCTGTGGTGCTTGGGGGACCCTGTTTGCTGTGCTGGACACAGGCTTTCCATGTAGCTGCGCATGCAATTTAGCCCTCTGGGCATCTCCTAGCACCAAGGATTCCTAAATAATATGGGTCAGAGGTAAAGAAGATAGACTCTGTCATTGGTAAATCAGCAAACTGAAAGATCGCTGGAAGTAATGGTTTTCACTCTGGCAGAACTGAGGAGGAAGTTCAAGTGAAGTTCTTTAGGGATATATTTAAGGATGTGCAATGACTTTTCCAGTGACCTGTGAATACATTCGTCTATCCTGTTCTTTTGTTTCTGAATAAACCTTGCTTGATGTTGAAATAACTTAGTGCCTTTCTTAGAGTCAACATAAGTGACAGATTTCTTCAATTTTGTGAGGCATTTTAGAAAGTCAATACAACTCAAGAATGTGGTTATGGGCACCTTGATCTAGAGCCAGTTAAAAGTACCAGAAACAAGCTGGCCTTGTAGTAGCTGGCACCTGAAATACAGGGCAGTCTCGAGGACTCATCCTTCAGCTGTGAGATTTGATGCTGTTATGGGGTTAATAGTGTCTGAGGTAGCCACATTCTCAGATATTTACTGTTGTCCAAGAATTGAGATTAATCTGTAGAAACCTCTACCTGCACATATTAGAACTGAGTCCAGCAACCCTTCCAAATAAGTTAGAAACATGTTTATCTAGAACCTCTTTTTTTTCTTAGAGATTTTTAGATTTATTTTTATTTCTTTTAGCAGGTAACAATAGTATTAATGTGGTTTTGATGCATAAACTTACTGTACCCCACATCCACCAAAATGCCCCAGATTCTCCATCACTCTCCTTATGTCCTTAAATAACTAGTACAGCTCTTTCTCCTCCAGCCACCCACTCCCACCACTGTTTGGTCACCTCAGTTTTGTAATCAAAAGCCAAAAGTTTGTCATTATTTGATACTGCCTGTTCTATTGTTTAGATTCTCCATATACAATAGATGAACAAGATCACCTTCTTTGCCCTTTTCCCTCCATTTTACTTAACATGGTCCTTTCAGTTTCTTCATTCAAGTTCAGCCATCTTTTCTTATAGCTGTGTAATATTTCATTGTGTTTTTACCACATTTTCTTTTTCTGTTTTGTTTTGTACTTTTGTTTTCAGGCTTCAGCCAATGGTGTTCAGAGCTTACTCCTGGCTCCATACTCAGGGATCACTCTCTGGTTCCTCTGCCACAGCTTCTTTATCTATTCATCTGATATTAGGCATCAGAGTTCTTTCCTTATCTTGGCTATTATCCTTAGCTTTGCCATGAAAATTGGTATACATATATTTTTTGAATTAATTTTTCTCATGAACACTGGTATGCATGCATTTCTTGAATTATTTATTGTGCCATGAATGCTACTGTGCATTTTTGATACATTTTTAGATTAATTTTCTTCAGGTAGATGCCAAGAAATAAAATTGCTGGATAGCATGAAAAATTGCTGGATCATTTTTAGTCTTTTGAGAATTCTCCACACAGTTTTCACAGAGGCTGAACCAGATAAAGAGCAAGTGGAATTTTTATTTGATTCATGATCCAAGAATTGTAGATACAATTAGATTTTAAATTATCTCAGCAGCTCAGTGACATTAGGTGGCACTACCATTAGTCTCTTTGTTTTTCTTTGTTTGGGGGCCATATCCAGTGGCACTATCATAATGATTATTCTGTCCAGCAGTGTTCAAAGCAGATGAAGCTGCCACTTCAGGAATGATCTAGGGGTTTCAGGAAGTAATTTTATGTACAATTGAGGTTTGCTTGTAGAAAGTAGATTCCCAAGCACACTGAGAATGTTCTTTTACAAGAAGGCCAAATACCAAATGGGACACTCTTCTCTGGAACTTTCATTCACATGTGTGATCTCCCAGTTGTCCACCTGCCACATGCTTGTGAAAAGTAGAAAATGAAGGCTTGCTCTCCCGCATTTTACCTACAGACTCGTATATGTTTCATTTTCCAAATGTGTCATCAGACCACCTATAAACACAGAAGCAGAGCAGACAGAAAAACAAGTACTTAACTTTTTACTCTTTTGGGGGGTGGTAGTTAGTCCACACCCAGCCATGCTAAGGGTTTACTCTTAGTTCAGGGATTATTCCTGGTAATGCGTGTGGAAACAGCAATGCAGGGGATTGCACCTGCATGTAAGACAGGTGCCCAACCTAATGTAAAATCTCTCTGGTCATTTGATGAGATAACATTAAGGAGGTATTTGATAATTTTTTCAGATATACCAATGGCTGTAGCTGACAAAACAGCTAATTTTAATCTTCCTTTTTATGTTTTCAATTAACATGTCTTAGTAATCTTGTCTGTATATTTGTACAATTTTAAATATTGCATGCTATTATTCAGTATGTTTCTTTAAACACATATAAAATATTATTCTACAATAACTACAGATGCAATTGTCAAAGATGTGAATTTTATTAAATACTAATAAGGAAACAGAGACTCTTATGGCCCCTGGCTAGCCATAAGTGAGCTATTGTTTCTCTAAGGGTAAAGCCTCAGTTACTAGAAGCCCGCCCCTTGGAACTGCTGCAGAATGGCAGTAGAGGGTAGATAAAGCCCCAGGCTGAAGTGCTAGGTGAGCTAGAAGACTCTACCACTGCCACCCCTGCCAAATTGCTCCTGCCAGATGATCAATGATGAATTCTGCTGAATTGCTGATAAACTGTTTACCAGACTCGGACTCCAACTGCCTTTTACATCCTCTCCTACTGCTTTAGGTTTAACCCTAAGAATTAGTACCAACAAATTAGTTTCAGGTAAATAACATATTTGATATTTGTCTATATTATTAAATGATCACTTCATATGCAATTCATTTTTGTGATGCATAGTTTTGAGATCTAAGCAATTTTCAAATATACAATACAGTATTATTAGTCATAGCCACCAAGCTGTACATTATACCAATGCAGAACTTCCCATTTTGTTATTGCAAGCTAATAGCTTCTGACCTTCTTTACCCATTTCTCCCACCCTCTTACCAATCTCCTTCTCTTCTAGCAATTATGAATCTGAGTTTAGTTTTTTGTGAGTCAATTCTGATTTTGACTTTTAGATTCCATATAAAATTTAAATGCTGCTTAAATACTGTTCTCTGACATTTAGTTTAGCATAATGCCCTCAAGGTCTATCCTTGTAGTCATAGCAATGACATTGTCCTTTCTTTCTTTTTTGTTTTTTTGTGCCTGGTTACTATTCCACTATGTGTGCACATTTCCTTTTACCACTCACTCATTGATAGGCCCTTAGATTGCTTCCATATCTTTGCTAATGTAAATAGTAAATAAGGTTGCCATGAATATTTTATGAGTTGTTATGTTTATGGTTATAGTGAACATAACACATACATAAATTGTTCTGGAAAAATCCGTACTGACAACAACCCACTCATGGGTCAGATTTTTAGAAAGAGATGGAGAGGGCACCAGGAGAGGCTAGAGTAGGAGGAAACTACCCACCATGCAAATGGGAACACATGCAGAACAAAATTATGGAAATCCACCAGTGAGCCAGCCCTGTTCCCTGAGATCGCCCACAAGTCAAATCCAACTTAACACTAAGCAGGGACCTTTGGTGACAGGAAATCAGGGTAGAGGCATCTGCACTAATGGAAAGAAAGACCTTTGGCTGATAGTGTTCGAATCAACAAGGAGGATCCTGGGAGATATGGAGGCGACTCCTTCACCCCTTCCTCTTGCAGTCTTGGCAGCTGGACTTGCTTCAGCACAAAGATGGTGAAGCAGCATGTTGGCTAAGACCCAGCGTTCATAATTCATGGAGAGCAGGAGAAAAGTGAGCTCTATTCATTCTTTCTCTGTTTCCCATCACAGGCAGAGGCAGTGGCTATGGACCTTCAACCACTTTTTTTAAATTATTGTTTTGTTTGAGGGCCATACCCAAAAGTGCTCAGGAGTTACTCCATGCTCGTTACTCAGGAATCACTTTTGGTGAGCTTGGAGGACTATATGGGATGCCAATTATCCAACCTGGGTAGGCTGCATGAAAGGCAAGTAAGTGCCTGATCCGTTCTATTTCACTCTGCTCCACCCTTATCTACTTTTATAATCATTAGATGTCTGTGCTGTCTCTGAGCCAGGAAGGCAAAGGGCAAGGGACTTTAGGACCTGCAAAAAATAAAACCCCAGAGCTGCCCGTTTAGATCTAAAAAAAAAAGGATAAGGATCCCCAAAAAGGATATGGTGACCCCCAAAACAAAACAAAACAAACAAACAAAAAAAGAATATGGTCAGCACACAGAACATGAGTAAAGTGAAAAAAACTTTATGGTCTAATGAGGGAAGAAGAAGTCCTCCAAAATCTCTGGCTATTGGTTGCTAAAAGCTAAAACCTGACTAAGCTGTGAGCGGGAGCAAACAAGGAATCCCCTCTGGTGTGGAGAGGGAAGCCAGGTGAGCAGACACTCCCCAGACACAGCTGCATGTACAATAACAGGAGAGTGTATTGAGCCCAGAAATAGCACAGTGGAGCGTGGAGGTGGGGGTTAAGGAAGAAAGGATTTTAGCAGACTGGAAAAGAGAGAGACCAGGCTCAGGCCAAAAAGTTCAATGCAAGCAAAGGAAGAGACTATTGGTCAGGATACACCATAGAAAGGTAACAGAGAACACAGTGGGAGAACAAGAATCATGAAGCCAGATTGCGGAAATTAGGTTTAAACAATTGAGCCAAGTCATTTTGTTGAAATGAAGATAAAAAACAGCAGATGTAGTTCACAGGCGGCACACTTGCCTTGTAGGTGTGAAGGCCTGCATTTAATCCCAGGACCAAAAGATATGTCAATTTAAAAAGAATTTAAAAGTGCTGGAGAGACAGCAGAAAAGGTTGGAGTATCTGCTCTGCATGATGGAGGCCCAGGTTCTATCTCTAGAACTGCATGGTCCCTCACTACCAACAGGAGCAACCCCTGAGCACTGAGCCAGGAGTAGACCCAGGTTACCACTCAATGTGACCTCAAAACCTAACTTAGTAAAATTAAAATAAGAACAAAAGCAAATAACAGACGACTGATCACAAAAGAACATGATGCTGCTGAATCTTTCCAGATAGACGTTTTCAGGCTGACAACTCCGGGGCTTTCTCAGGGCGATGCAGACAGGTTCCTCTTTCTGCCTGAAGGCACAGCAGCCCATAGTCGAACTTGACATCCTCTGACATGGAGGTAACGAGTTTGCCTTTCATGCAGAAGGTCCCCTGATGGTCCCCTGAGCCTGCCAGGAGCGATTTCTGAGCGTGGAGCCAGGAGTAACCCCTGAGCGCTGCTGGGTGTGACCCCCAAAAACCAAACAAACAAACAAACAAAAAAGAAATGGTCCATCTCCACAACTGAACCTCATCAAACTGTCACCAAATTGTTCCAGCTCTATAGAGTTCCTGGAACCCACAGCCGTATCTGCACACCTCTCAATGTTAGTACTGTGCCAGCCCAGGATCATAGCAAATCTATGGAAAAGTTACATAGAAGAGCCTAAAAAATATCAAATAGGAACAAAATATATCAAGTTATATTTTGATATTAGATTAAGTTGATATCCTATATCAAGTTAAAAAATAGAATTTCCAGGGCCGGAGAGATAGCACAGCGTTGTTTGCCTTGCAAGCAGCCTATCCAGGACCTATGGTGGTTGGTTCGAATCCCGGCGTACCACACGGTTCCCCATGCCTGCTAGGAGCTATTTCTGAGCAGATAGCCAGGAGTACCCCTGAGCATAGCCGGGTGTGGCCTAAAAATCAAAAAAAAAATAGAATTTCCATTGTGATCTAGCAATTCCACTTATGAAATTTATCCAGAAAAACTAAAAGCAAGTATTGCAGATACAACACACACACACACACACACACACAGAGTTTTGGGGCCATACCTAGCACCACTCAGGAGTTACTTTTGTCTATTGTTTTAGTTTTAGGAAGTTTTAAGATTTAGCAATATAGTCTCCATAATATAATTTGTTGAATTCTGTTGGTATAATTTTAGCCTGGTACAATTTTATCATAATTTTGCACAAAAGAATTTAATTTTTCTTTTTCCAAAAAGAATGACTATAGATAGAGAGACATCCTTTTTACCCTTTTCTTTATTTTTATGGGCTCATTTGTACACTAGATAAAATTATATTGCTTGGTTAATGGCTATTAATTACTAATTTAATTAAGAAATTGGGGCCGGCGAGGTGGAGCTAGAGGTAAGGTGTCTGCCTTGCAAGCGCTAGCCAAGAAAGGACCACGGTTCGATCCCCCGGTGTCCCATATGGTCCCCCCAAGCCAGGGGCAATTTCTGAGCGCTTAACCAGGAGTAACCCCTGAGCATCAAATGGGTGTGGCCCGAAAAAAAAAAAAGAAAAGAAATTACTAATAGGGCCTGGAGAGATAGCATGGAGGTAAGGCATTTGTCTTGCATGCAGAAGGATGGTGGTTCGAATCCCGGCATCCCAGATGGTCTCATGAGCCTGCCAGAAGCAATTTCTGAGCGTAGAGCCTAGAGTAATTTGTGAGCACTGCCGGATGTGACCCAAAAACAAAAACAAAAAAAAAAAAGGAAGAAAGAAAAAAGAAATTACTAATATAATTAAGAAATGTTTTAATAGGAAACTGAAGTGGTGGTGCAGCAGTAGGACATTTGCCTTGCATGTGGCTGACCTAGGATGGACTGCGGTTGGATACCCCCCCCAACCCCCATGTCCCAAATGGTTCCCGGAAGCCAGGGTTGATTTCTGAGTGCATAGTCAGGAGTAAACCCTGAGTATCACCAGGTGTGACTCAAAAACAAAATAAACAAACAAAAAACAAAACAAAAAATGTTTTAATAGACTATTAGTTTTCTAAATAAAATTCCTACTTAAAATCTATTTTCTTATTAGAAAAGCAATGGTGGGACTGAAATGATAGCATAGTGGTAGGGCATTTGCCTTGCACATGGTCGAACTGGGACAGACTCGGGTTCAATTCCTGCAACCCATATGGTCCCCCGAGCTTGCCAAGAGAGAGTTCTGAGAACAGAGCCAGGACAAAAACATCAATTAATTAATTAATTAATTAAAAAAACAAAGAAAAACAATGAAAGTACAGATCTTAATATTTAGAGAAAACTTTATCATGCTCTTTCTTTTTTTTATTTTTCTTTTTTTATGTATGTATGTATGTATGTATGTATGTATGTATGTATTTTTGGGTTTTCGGCCACACCCAGTGAAACACCCAGAAATTGCTCCTGGCTTGGGAGACCATATGGGACTCTGGGGGATTGAACGTGCTCCATCCTAGGCTAGTGCATGCAAGGCAGACGCCTACTGCTTGTGCCACCGCTCAGTCTCCCCCATCCCTTTTTTTTTTTTTCAATTTTTTTAAACACCATGGTTGTTCAAAAGTTTTTTTTTTTCCACAGATAAAGTTGTTCATGATTGAATTATAGTCATACAATAAACAACAATCTTTTTTTGGGGGGTCACACCCGGCCGCGCTCAGGGGTTACTCCTGGCTCTATGCTCAAAAGTCACTCCTGGCAGGCTCAGGGGACCATAAGGGATGCTGGGATTCAAACCACCAACCTTCTGCATTCAAAGCAAACGCTTTACCTCCATGCTATCTCTCCGGCCCCAATAAACAACAATCTTCATCAGTGCACATTTCCCATCACCAATATGCTCTCTTTTAAGAATTTTTTGTTGGGGCCGGGCGGTGGCGCTGGAGGTAAGGTGCCTGCCTTGCCTGCGCTAGCCTAGGACGGACCGCGGTTCGATCCCCCGGCATCCCATATGGTCCCTCAAGAAGCCAGGAGCAACTTCTGAGCGCATAGCCAGGAGTAACCCCTGAGCGTCACGGGGTGTAGCCCAAAAACCAAAAAAAAAAAAAAAAAGAATTTTTTGTTGTTATTGTTGTTGTTTTTGATATTTGGGTCACACCCGGCAGTGCTCAGGGGTTACTCTTGCTCAGAAATTGCTCCTGGCAGGCTCAGGGAACCATATGGGATGCCAGGATTTGAACCACCATCCTTCTGTGTCTAAGGCAAATGCCCTACCGCTGTGCTATCTCTCTGGCTCCTCTTTTAAGTATTTTATTTATTTTGGCTTGGGGTCACACCTGGTGTCACGCGGGGGATACTTTTCGCTCTATGCTCAGAAATCACTCCTGACAGGCTCTGGGAACCATATGTGATGTTGGAACTGAATCTGGGTCAGACCCGGGTCAGTCCCGGTTGGCTGCGTGCAAGACAAACACTGTACTTGCTGTGCTATCACTCCAGCCTCTTATAAGTAGTTTAAATGTTGTTTTCTACAACAGTTTTCAAATTATTGTTTTGTACTTGCAATACTGCTCCCAACCAACAGTCTCAGTAAACTTTCACCACTATAAGTGTCTTCTTCCTCCCTTTCTTACAGCCTTAGATCACTGCTCTACAGAATTTGGAAAATAGCATTTACATTTTAAAATCTATTGTTTATTTTGGGTTTTAGGTCACACCCAGTGGAGCTCAGACCATAAGCCCAAGTAAGTTCCTGAGTGTGGCTCAAGTTGGTGGCCTCGTTCTTTCCTGGAAAAAAAAAAAAAGTTGTATTTGAAGACACGGGGCCAGTTAGAGAGAGTCACTTATTCATACACAAATCATTTTGAAGCTCCAAGCAGTGCTCTAGATTAATAAGCTATGATCCTGTAGTCCTAGAGATGCCAGCACAGCCTTTCAGTAGTTTTTCTAGAAGCCCAGAGGACCCTTCAGAAGCTTCTGCACTCAAATCATGCCTTGCACATGGCAGCTGCTTGATCACATCTCACCTGCTGACTCAATAGGTCTTCATGTATTCTTTCTATCTGTATAGGGACCTATGCCTGAGCTAGTCAAGACTCCAAAGCCACTCCCAGTGATGGGACTTGACAGCTAAGTGCTCTGGCCCAGATCTGCAGTACTCAAAGTCCATCAGAGTCATGTAATGGAGCTCAAGGGTCTTATGTGCTATACCCAACAGTGGTCTAGGAGTTAAGTGGAACTAGGGGTTTAGCCAGGGTCTAGTACTGCCAGGAATGTGCTCCACTCATTTTGAGCCATATTTCTGGCCCCAACACATATTCAGGACAACAGCTAAGGAAAGCTTTGATCAGGAGTTCTTTAAGAAAAAAAAAGAAAACCACAATCTTTTCTCTCTGTATTCCTTTTCTTTATTCAAAATTCATTAGTAAAATCTGTCTTCTTAACAATGTTCCAATAATCTGTGTCTACAAAGGACCTGCATGCTCTTGGCAGCATTATTCACAACCATCAAAAATGTAAACAACATAAGTGTCCTTTAAGGGATAAGCAAAACGTGATCTGTACATGCAGAAATTTCAGTCTTAAAAAGGAAATTCTGGCATGTACTCCAACATGTTAGTATAATTTTATATTAAGTAAAATGGGGTAGATACAAAATACTGTAAAATTTTACTTATATGATGTATTCAAAAAAGAGTAACTCAAAGACAAAAAGTGGAATAACTGCTACCAGGATCAGGAGAAAGGACAAGTAAGAAGTATCATGGACAGAACTTCAGGTTAAGGTTTGGCAGGCCCCCGCCATGCCAGAGGTCTGCTTGACCAGGCCTAGTGGGGGTGCGGGACTTGGGTAACCCCAGCACCCCTCTACTGCCTTGCTCCAGATCTCCAGGGCTTTCCTGGGCCACATGCCTGGGCAAGCCGGTGAGTTGGGTCCCTTGGTGGAGCTTGAAGGTACCCTAGGCCTTCCCCCATTATCCATTCAGCTCCTTAGGGAGGGTCTGGGTGGAGCTCTGAACTTCTGGCCTCCCAGCTTCTTGAAGGATCTCTCCTTTCTTGGAGCAGGGAGTCTAGCAGGAGGAGGTTTGGCAGGCCCCCGCCATGCCAGAGGTCTGCTTGACCAGGCCTAGTGGGGGTGCGGGACTTGGGTAACCCCAGCATCCCTCTACCACCTTGCTCCAGATCTCCAGGGCTTTCCTGGGCCACATGCCTGGGCAAGCTGGTGAGTTGGGTCCCTTGGTGGAGCTTGAAGGTACCCTAGGCCTTCCCCCATTATCCATTCAGCTCCTTAGGGAGGGTCTGGGTGGGGCTTTGAACTTCTGGCCTCCCAGCTTCTTGAAGTCACTGGTAATCTCTGTCCAGTCTATATTTTCAGAATATGAAACATTAATAGTACTCACACAAGAAACATTAATAGTACTCACTATCATTGAGTTATGTTTTTATGTATGCAGAATGTCCATTTTGTACTCTTCCCTTTTGCATACCCTTTCATAAGTTCATATTTCTCTTTAACTTCTTTAATTCCTATCATCATTACTCCTCATTTACCCTTTCTAACTTAAGTACTGTAGAATCCTAAGTCACAGACCAAAGTGGTGCCCTGGAGTTAATACCCACCCAACTACTTTAAAAGGCATAAAAAAGACACTTATATGTTTTCAACATTTTATGGGTGTTTTCTTTGACGTCTATAAACTTTTGCTGAATACTTTCTTATACAGTGACGATCCCCGCCCATGTTTTTTATCTTCTCTTTGTGAACTGCTCAATATGGAATTTGGTGTGAAAGAATCCCTCAGTTTAATACTTATGTTTGAACCAAGTCATGGGTCTTGTTGGAAATATTCTTACGCCCCCATATATCTGATAGCACCACGTGGCTTTATTTCTTGTTTGCTTAGGCACACTAAAATGAGAAAATACTATACATACCAATAGGTTCTTATCTAATAGAGATGGGAACACACAAATCTTGTAGTGCAATGAGACCTTACACCCTGAACATTGACATAAAGACCAGGCACAGGCCTCAGAAGAATGGGCATTCTCCATTCACCCCTTGATCTACAGAAGACATTTACAAAACATCCAAGGTTGTATATAACAGCACCTGGTGGCATTCCTGTACCAGGAAGACCCTACAGCTGCTCTGACATCGATCTACTCAAAAGAAACACCCCTTAACACTGAGAAGACAACAAGAACAATGACCTGCTTACTGGACAGGGCTTGCTGTATTGCCCCTTAATTGTGAGGTTTGTCTATAACATCACCTGGAAGCAATCCTCTACCACAGAAGACCCTACCACTGCTCAGACATCGTCCTGCTCAAAAGAGACTTCCCTTAACACTGAGAAGACTTAACAACAACAACCTGCTTACAGGACAGGGCTTCCTGCATTGCCCTTTCATGGTGAGGTGAAACGAGAAGACACTCCACATCATGACTTCAATGTAGGACATGCAGATTCCAGAATCTTTAATACAGAAACATGAGACCAACAACAGAGACTGTGTGAAAAGTGTGTTGGCACTACAGACAATGTCTTGGATCGGACGATAACTTGCCTGAAGCCTAGAGCTGGTCTTGTGCCAGGAAACTTCAGGGGTAGGATCTCTTTGTATTTAGGCCAAGGTTATTCCTTTCCATGCCTCTCATATTTTGGTGGGCCTATGCAAACAACAATTGCCACTCTAACAACGTTTTTACTGTGCTCCTTTGACTCTAATCCTTAAAACACACCCACTTAAAATTTGAGGTTAACTTAAGCTAATATTCATGTACATGGAAATGTAAAATATACTATGCCTCTAATGTTAAAAAAAAAAAAAAAAAGAAGAACTTCAGGTTAGAGTATGAAGACATTTTGGAGATGGGTGGTGGAAAGCAGAACAGTGTGACTGTTCTTATTCCACTGACTATATCATATCATAATAGAAAATTTAAGTGTTTATATAAAAAACCTAAAATGAAACATTTCCTATTATGATTTTTCTATCAATTATTTTTTTAAGAAAAGCCATCCAGGGGCCGGGAGGTGGCACAAGAGGTAAGGTGCCTGCCTTGCCTGCGCTAGCCTTGGATGGACCGCGGTTCGATCCCCCGGTGTCCCATATGGTCCCCCAAGCCAGGAGCGACTTCTGAGCGCATAGCCAGGAGTAACCCCTGAGCGTTACCGGGTGTGGCCCAAAAACAAAAAACAAACAAACAAAAAAGAAAAGCCATCCATACTGCTAGTAAGAATGACAGCAAATCCCTTCTTTGACTCTGTCTCATCATCTTTAATAAAGGGTGACTGGCTATAGATGCTTCTGGGGCTTATGTTGCTGTGGTAACCACAACAAGCAGCTGCCCGACAGGCAGGATTTTGCTATTAAATCAATAGAGTTCGCCCTCCTGGTCCCTCTCCCATCCATTCCATTCTCTGAGCTGCCACAGTGAGAGCTCGAAATCCGCATCCAGTCTCTGGCCCTCTCCACCCTTCACGCCAGCACTCAGTTCCAGGAAGGTTGGAAACATGTTGAGTCCTTTCCCTTGGCCTTTTACTAATTCTTTTTCAACTTTCTAATGCTTTGGGGCCCAATTGAAATATCCCTTCCTCCAGGAAGCCCCCCTTCCCAATTATCAAGATGATGTTACATCCTGTTACATATTGCACTCCCCTGGCACCCAAGTGAAGATAGTTGGAAAACAAATCACAGTGTGAAAGAGAAAATAAGGCTACCCAAGGAACCCAAGTCATCCCAGATGCATATTATCTAGAGGTGCCTACTAGCATAAGGGGTCTTAAACTCAGAAATCCTTTCTCCTGCTCTTGAGCTATATAGAACTGAGGTAGTTTCTAAACCTCTCTGAGTCTCTTTATTTCCCTTTCTGCAAGCAAGATTGAATTTCCTAACCCTCCAGGGTGTTGAAAAGATGAAGTTGCATATCCTGCCTGCTTGTGAGTTAATCCATTCCCCACTTGTTACATGTCCTCGGTCTCTTCCCTGAGGCCTTAATTTTTGCCTATGCCTCCTTTCTCTCAGCTCACCTTTGAGACGCAACCAGAAAAAAAACTGTCCTCAAAACCCGGCTTGCATCTAGACATTCTTCTTTGTCTTTAGGATGAAGCCAATGTTCCTAGTTTGCTTCTTGATAATCTCCCTGGACCCGTGTCTTTCTACTGCCCCTATGCCCATATATCCAGACACACAGAGACTCAGCAGCCTCTCCAGCCAGGAGAGTCCTAACCTGCCTTCCTGAGTCTGTACCTTCTGCCTACTCCTCAACACTTCCTGCCAACCAGTTCCTGCTTGGCCACCACTCACCTGGGCCATGAAGTTTCATGATTACTGCCATCTGCATGTTCAAACCTGCCTTGTGCTCCCAAATTTTTATCTCTCAGCCTCTGGTTAATTGTATCTTGGATGTGCATTTCACTTTTATTTTTTTTTAATTTTGGGTTTTAACTGCTTCATTTATGTGTAGTCGATTATTTATTTATGTATAATCAGTTAACTGCATGTTTAAGTGTCTGCTTTAATCATTTCAAACATAAGTGTACCCACGACTCACCACAAGATAATGAATTTATCCATTAATACACCCCTACCCACACCTCAGCCCTACTCAAAATCCCCTTGTGGTTCTTGGTAATTAATCTACTTCCTGCCACCCACCACCTCACCTCAAATTTGTAGGCCACTGTAAATCGCTTTTGTCACATACAGTATTTTTTAGAATTGTATATACATTTAATTCTAGTACATATGTGTGCTTGTTCTTTTCGCTACTTCTAAAAATTCAGCATGATTATTTTGGGATTCATCTATGTTGTAGCACTATTGAAACTTTTGTTATTTAGTGGCATTGTGGATCTTTTGTACACGTACACCAAAGTTTGTGTATCATTTACTTACTGATACCATTATATTGTTACCTATTTCTATGAATGAATGCTTTCATTTTCCTGAATATGAATCTAAGAGCACAATGACTGTTATTGTGATATGAATTCCTTAGATATGAATCTAAGAGCACAATGACAATTGAATATATATTCAATTCTTCTGGGGGTTTTTTGAGGGGGCACACCCAGTGACGCTCAGGGGTTACTCCTGGATATGCACTCAGAAACTGCTCCTGGCATAGGGGACCATATGGGACGCTGGGAGATAGAACCTCTGTCCGTCCTAGGCTAGCACTGGCAAGGCAGATGCCTTACTGCTTGTGCCACCACTCCAGCTCTGAATATATAATTCTTGAACAAACTGCCACACTCCTTCCAATGTGGTTATCCTAGTTTCATATTCTCATTAATAGAGTGTGAGAATTTTACTTACTTTATATCCATGTCAACAATTGGGAGGACCTAGCTTTTTTTTATTTTAGCCATTGTAATAACCACTTGATTTTAAGTTGTATTTTTTTCTCAGTGACTATTGATGGTGATTTCCTTTTTTGTTTGTTTTATTTTTCCCTTTGGGCCACTGCTGGCAATGCTCAGGGATTATTTCTGGCTCTGTGCTCAAGTATCACTTCTGGTGGGTCTCAGGGATAATGTGGCATGACAGGGATCGAACCCAAGTGGACCACATGCAAAGCAAGTGCCCTGTCATCATATTATCTCTTTGGGCCCTGATGGTTTATTGTCTTTAACATGTTCATTCATTATCCCTATATATTGCTTGGTGTAGTATCTATTCAAATAACTTTTCTAAGAAAATAAATTAAATCTTGAGATGTGGCTCAGTGGTGGAGCACTTGCCTTGCTTGTGTGAGTCCCTGGATTCAATCTCCAGCATTGTATGTCCCCTAAGTACTGCTGAGAGTAAACCCCAAGCACTGAGCTGGGAGTAACCTCCACGTATCGCCCAGTGTGGCAGGGAGAAGTGGAAGAGACAAAAAGCACAGACAGTAAAAAATTAAACTTACTATCTAAATTTTTCATGAACTTAATTCCCATCCTTTATTACCTTACATTTTTCATGTTAAAATTATAGTAAAGTATATATAAATTTAACTTTTAACTAATCTTAAGTGTACCATTCTGTGGCATTAAGTAACTAACAATGTTGAAATTTCACCGTCATTTTTCAGAACAGTTTAACTTCCCAAATTCAAACTGTCTTTTTAATACTCTGACCCCACCCTCAGTGTCTGGCAATCACCATCCCACCTAATGTCTCTATGAGCCTCACTACTTCAGATACCTCAAATTAGTCATATACTAGTTGCCCTTGTGGGGGGCCAATTTGTCTCACCATATAGTCCTCAAGCTTCATCCATGCCGCAACATGGATCAGCAAAACCTTTCCTTTGAAGACTGATTAATAGTAGCCCGTTGTATGGTCAAATTATACCACATTTTGTTTATTCATTCATCCATCTATGGACACTTAGGCTGCATCTACCTTTCAGCTACTGTGGAAAATGCTGCTGTGAACGAACATGTACAAATATCGAGTCCCTTATTGATCACATTAAAATTTTTAATGTATCAGTTTATGCCATTTTAACTATTTCTTTTAGTTTGAAGATCCTGGCTCTGTCCTCAGGGATCATTCCTGGCAGGGATTGGGGGACCATATGAGATGTCAGGGATCAAGCCGAGGTTGATTATGAAGAAGGTAAGCACCTTCCCCACTGTATTATATCTCTCCAACTTCTTGCATTTTAATAGTTAAGCCCATAGCCTGTAGCAGTGCCTGACATAGGACAAGCATTTTCATACATATGTGAAATCAACAGGCAAATAAATGAAGGAACTAATGGGTGAAAAAGTGAATCCCAACTTGGACACCATATCAAACTAGCTATGTCAATTGGGTGTGTGTCCTGAGGTCACAGTGTTGAGTCAATTAAGAAGCCAGCTCCTGCCTGGGTTTATTCCCCTGGGCCTTGATTATTGCTCCATGAGAGGCCCAGCTGTGTTATTAGTCACAAGATACTGTGTCAGTGGGAGGCACAGTTGTGGTTACTTCGGGAAGGAAGTCTTTCCTCAGAAACATCTGAGGAACCCATCACTGCATACCAGCCTTCCATGCAATAACAATAACATTAACAGCAGCTGTCATGCTTGCGTGCTTACAGCGCATCAGGTGCTTGAGAAGCAGCATCTCACTTAATTGCTAGCTAACCCCAAAGTTGGCAGGCAGATTCCTCGGTCCTCAAAACAGAAACAAAGAACCAAGAAGTTATTACAGCAGAGCTTGGTTACGGCAGAGCTAGGGTTTGATTCCAGTCACTCCCGATGCCTTAGCCAGTTGTATGGAGGATAAAAGGTGATCAGCAGGAAAATAGTTTTCAACTATTTATGTTTATGTGAATCTGTGTCATTTTGCAATAATGTTTCATTTATTAATAATAAATATTTATAGGGTATAATTGGGAAACACATTTAAAAATTTAAATCTCAACCCTTCAAAAAAGATAAGCAGGGCTGGAGAGATGCCTCAGAAGGCTAGGCACATGCTTTGTGTGCAAGAGGCCCAGGTTCAATCCATAACATCACTGGGAGACCCCCTAAGCACAAAGTTCAACATGGCCTAAACACAAAACAAAAAGATAGCCCCTCTTTTTTTGGAGAATAAGTTTTGGAGACAGACCCAGAAGTACGTAGGCCTTAATCCTGGCTCAGTATTCAGGGAATCCTTCTTGGCAGGACTCAGGGAACTGTATAGGGTGCTGGGATTCGAAGCAGGGTCTGTCATATACAAGACAAGCAAGCACTTTATCCCTGGCACTAAAAAATAAACACTTTATCACAGTGTTTCTGCTTTGTCTCTATACTTTTTTTTTTTGAGGGGGCAGTTTCTGAGTCACATCTGGCAGAAATTAGGGTTTACTCTGCACTCATGGCTGAGCTCACAAGATCATATGGGGGGCTGGGGTCTAATCTGGGTCAGGTCAACCACGTGCAAGACAAATGCAGGACCCACTGTACTATTGCTCTTGCCTCCTTCCTTTTTTGTTTTTGTTTGTTTGTTTTGATTTGATTTGGCACATTTGAAAGCACTCAGGGGTTACTCCTGACTGTGCTCAGAAATCACTCTTGGCAGGCTCAGGGGACTACATGGGATGCTAGAGATCGAGCCTGGGTCGGTCTCAGGTTGGCTGCATGCAAGGCAAATGTCCTGCCCTTTCTTACTACTGCTCCGATCCCAGCCCCACCCCACTCCTTTTAAACTTTTTACTCTTCAGAAAGAGGCATTAGCTCTCCCATCCTCAACTCCTCTCAGTCACTCTTTCTGCCTCTCTTTCTTCTACAGCCTCTCATGTTTTCCTAACAAATGATGCAATAAAAACTAGACATGGTGGTTCACAACAGGAGGGTGCCATGAAGAGCTCATCCAGTGCCATCATGAACAGAGAAAGCTCTTCACACATGCACCCTCATGCGAGCTTCTTAGCATCTGGTTAGCTGGGATCCTTTGTGCATTTGGGGAGGATGCTCCCAAGCAGTGCTCAGGAGACCTGATCTCCTCCTGGTGAACATTGGACAATCAAACCAGGAGGCTTAGTGCTAGGTCAGAGGAAGAAGAGGTCCTGGACTCTAGGACCAGACACCTCCTTGGGCTCAGGGTCATGAGGATCAGGCATCCCATTCATGTGTCCTAGTGTTGTGCTCTCTCACAGGAACCGGTTGGGAACAATTTCTGCTCAATCTATTGAGTGGGAAACTTTACCAGATTGAAGTACAACATGTTTTCAACAGCTTCCTGAACAACCAGGCCTGAGAACCATTCATGGAAGCCTAGAGAAGCAGGTATATACAAAGTGATGAAGAGGGGTGTAGATGGGTCCCCAACAGGTGGAGAAGATGATTGACCTCATGAGAGGAAAGATTGTTTGGTTCAGAGGGTTAAGGAGAAAGTGAGGGGTATCAGACACTGCACAGGTTGAAGAGGGAGAGCTCTGATATGGGGTAGCCAAGCCCAAGGAGAGGAAGGACAAGCTCCAGGTGGGAGACGGGGCAGCTCAGAGGAATGCAAACTGGGTGCAGGATTCCAAGCCAGAATAGGGTATTTGGGTTGATGGGATACAGGCAACAAAAAAAGGATAAAAACCATCATTAGTGAAATGAAGGATATGGAAGCCAGATCTCTCTGTGTTGGGTATGTGATGAGGGAAATAGACATTGCTCACATTTCAAACAGGCTAACACCAGGGATCAGGGGCTGCTGACAAAGGGTGGTAGAGTCTAGAGACATGACATAACTATGGAAAGCGGTCAGGTTGTCCTCGAGGTGGTCATAGTTGTGCTTTATAATCCTGGTAATCTGAGAATGTCCTCCAACCCTGCTCATTTCCTTAAGGTGGACCTGACCCAGTCTTGCAAAAATAACATGTTTGTGAATTTCTGCTCTTTACTCTGCCAACTGTCTGCAGATGTCCCACTGCTCAATGGATATTTTATAGATTGGAGCTCTTGCCTTTGTTCAGAATGCACTCTGTGGAAAATGTGCTCAATTGAGTCTGCTAGCGAAACTGTTTTTTTGTTTTTTTTTTGTTTTGTTTTGTTTTTGCTTCTCACAGTGTACTGTTTTGTTTTGTGCTGGCTTATGGGAAATTTCTGCAACAAGAGGAGTTACAGACAAATGAAGGTAAACCATAGCTTTCACTGGGCAGCTCTCCTCTGCACAGATAGCAGAGCTGAAAACATAAGAAGATGTGTAAACCTCTGCATGTATCTTCATGTATTTCCCAAAGGCAGCATCTCAAATAAACACATCTAAACAGAACCAGTGAATCTAGAACCAATGGCAGGGAAAAGATAAACTGTGTAGACAATAGTTTCAAAAGAAGAAAGTGTGTGACTGAAGATTGAATGTGGCATTTCAGAAGAGACAACAGCTCAGAGGGCTTTCACTGCCTGATTGAAGACTACTGAAGATCAAAAGTCAGTAGTAAATAGTGACTTAGAGCTCCCAAATGAAACAGGAATCTGACTCCACGCCCATGTATGGAATACAAAAATTAATTTAATTGTTGGATTGAATTACTGAAGTAAAAGTTTAACGAGGAAGAAGTTTTAAAGAACCTCTTCACAAAATATGTGAATATGCAATTCCAAAGAAAAACTAATGTCTTAGCAGTAAAGAAACTAACAGGTACCATCTTAATTGCAAAGTGAACTTCAACATATCAGTAATGGGATGCACTGAAATCAAGAGAGGCCTGTAAAGACAAAGCAAAAACATCATATCGTTTTTGTAATGTTCCTGGCAAAGATGCATAGTTTGAACTCTACCATGAAGAAGGAACAGCAGATCCAAACAGACATTCTACACCACAGCTGACCTGGAACTCTCAAGCATCAAGATTTGTGCAAGTCAAGGAAAGATGGACGAACAGTTCCAGATGGAAGGAGACGTGAGAGCTAGAAACTAGAGGTGATCCTGTGTCAGACTTTTTTCTATGCAGAATGTTATTGTGGCCCAGAGAATAAACCTAGCAGGTTTGCCGCTGTACCCTGTAGTACCCCAAGGAATAAATTGAAGTGACCCCTGAGAGCTCTTGCAGATATAACCAAAATAAAAAGAACAAAACAAAAATTCTACCATTATTACAATTTGTAATTTGTAAAATGCTACAATGCAATGTTATTCATATACTTTTTTAGTTAAGAAAGAAAAACTAGGGGCTGGAGTGACAATGCAGTGGTACAGCATTTGCCTTGTATATGGCTGATCCAGGACAGACCTCATTTTGATCCCCAGCATCCCATATGGTCCCCCAAGCTAGGAACAATTTCTGAACGAATAGCCAGGAGTAACCCCTAAGCATCACCAGGTGTGATAAGGAAGGAAGGAAGGAAGGAAGGAAGGAAGGAAGGAAGGAAGGAAGGAAGGAAGGAAGGAAGGAAGGAAGGAAGGAAGGAAGGAAGGAAATTGTTGGGGCTGGAGAGATAGAAGAGTGGATACAGAAAACTTGCCTTGCTTACCCAGATTCAATCCCTGGCCTCCCATATGGTCCCCTGAGCAGTGAATGGTAAGAGTGACACCTGAACATAAGGGGGAGGGAGGAAGGAAGGAAGGAAGGAAGGAAGGAAGGAAGGAAGGAAGGAAGGAAGGAAGGAAGGAAGGAAGGAAGGAAGGAAGGAAGGAAGGAAGGAAGGAAGGAAGGAAGGAAGGAGAGAGGGAGGGAGGGAGGGAGGTGGGAGGAAGGGAAGGAAGGAAGGAAAGAAGGAAAAGGAAAGAAAGTAAAGGAGAGAGAAGATAACACAGAGGGGTTTTGTTTTGCAAGTATACCCAGATTTGATCCCCAGCATCCCTCAAGCACCATCATAAATGATCCCTGAGTTGTAGAACTAGGAATAGCCCCTGAGCCCCACTTCTGGGTGTGATCCCAAAACAAAAAACCCACCCACCCCCCAAGAAAAAGGAAATTGCCTGAATTCTATCCCCAATACTGCATGATCCTCTGAGAAATCAGCAGGTGAGATTTCTGATTACAGCAGCAAAAGAAGCCACCAAGCATTGGGTCTGGCTGCTAAACCAAAATTTTTAAATGAGTACTGTATTTTTTGGCGTATAAGATGACTTTTGAAACGAAAAGAAAGTCAACTGAAAATTGAGGGTCGTCAAGTATATCCCGAAAAACTTTTCCATATGACGCTAAAAGAAAATCGCCTTGATATTGCCACGAAACAAATTTTCCAAGTAGATCCTGCGCCAATCACTGCAAGGCTGCTCGGACCACCTCTCTAACTCAGCCAATCCAAGCAGGCTTTTTATGCAGGCAAATTAGACAATGTTCTGGACCCGAATCTACACTGTAAAAAGCCTGCTCAGATTGGCCAGAGTCAGAGAGGAAGTCTATTACAGTATAACCTTTGAACCTATGTTTTAACTGTAAAATTAGGGGGTCATCTTATACGCTGGAAAATATGATAAAAATTTTATTAAATTATTTTATTAAAATTGGGGCCAAAGCAGTGACACAAGCGGTAGGGCATTTGCCTTGCCCATGCTAACCTACGACAGACCTTAGTTTGATCCCCCAGCGTCCCATATGGTCCTTCAAGCCAGGAGAGATTTCTGAGCGCATAGCCAGGAATAACCCCTGCCTGAGTGTCACAGGGTGTGGCCCAAAAACCAGAAACAAAAAAAGAAAGAGAGAAAGAAAGAAAGAAAGAAAGAAAGAAAGAAAGAAAGAAAGAAAGAAAGAAAGAAAGAAAGAAAGAAAGAAAGAAAGAAAGAAAGAAAGAAAGAAAGAAAGAAAGAAAGAAAGAAGAAAGAAAGAAAGAAAGAAAGAAAGAAAGAAAGAAAGAAAGAAAGAAAGAAAGAAAGAAAGAAAGAAAGAAAGAATTGTATTAAAATGTTATTATAATTAAAAATATAAATAAATATAAAAGATTATTGGAACAAATAATTTTCAAACTTGCAAATGGCAGACAGCATTAATGCTAATCTCTTGGTTTTGATGGAGCCATTCGAAACACTGGATTGTGGCAGGTTTGTTTTACCTGCAACTGTACCATCAGTTCTGAATGGTTTTTTTCTGAAATAAGCTGAAATAATACCAAACATCACCTAACCCATTAAGGTAGGATTCAAACCCGGGTGTAGACACCAAGCTCTCTTTCTTTTTTTTTTTTTTTATTTTTTTGGTTTTTTGGTTTTTGGGTCACACTCGGCAGTGCTCAGGAGTTACTCCTGGCTGTCTGCTCAGAAATAGCTCCTGGCAGGCACGGGGAACCATATGGGACACCAGGATTCGAACCAACCACCTTTGGTCCTGGATCGGCTGCTTGCAAGGCAAACGCCGCTGTGCTATCTCTCCGGGCCCAGACACCAAGCTCTCTCCATGTTCATATTGCTGATTCTTTTCAATAAAGCCATTTCCTCTGGCATTGGGAGGCAAAACCAGGGGAAAAGCCTCTTTTAACTGCCTCCTCTATTTCTTAAATGTCCCCTTCAGTCTTTGAGCACTTTATTTTTATCACAAGAGACTATCTAGACCTCTCTTGTTTCTTCTAGCCCCAACTATTACTGTAGGAGCACTGTGACCTTTTCAGTCAATATAGTACAGGAGAGGGACCAAAGAGATAGCACAGCGGTAGGTCATTTGTCTTCCACACAGCTAATCCAGGACGGACATGGTTCAAATCCCGGCATCCCATATGGTCAACCATACCTGCCAGGAGCAATTTCAGAGCACAGAGCCAGGAGTAACCCCTGAGCGCTGCCAGGTGTGTCCGAAAGCCAAAAAAAAAAAAAATAATAATAATAATAGTACAATAAAAGTGACACTGAGTGATCCCTAGACCTTCTATAAAAGGCCTGGCAATGAGAGGTTTTGTCCTCTCAGAACTCAGCTGTCACATTCAGCACCACTCTAGGAGCTGCCTGAATACAGAGAATCTGGAAGCATCTCTGTCAAACCAGGAAACTTACACTCAAGATGAGTGATTAGCCATACACATAAAATAATGGCATAATCTTTATTTCATCATACTTAAGCATGTGAAGTCATTGCAAATGTTACTCTGAGTTCACAGAACAAGGTTTACTGACTAGGGACAGAGGTAGAGCGGACACTAAATGTGGAGTATGAGGACTGAGTCAATGGCAGAGAACATTCCAGATGTGTGTGTAGAGGGGGCGGGGTGGGAACAAGTATTCTGACTATAGGTAGGGAAATAGAAACGAGCTCTCTCAGAAGGACATGGATAATGATGAGAAGGACAGAGACAAGAATCTGGTAGGAATGAAGAGGGGTTCCACAGAAATTCACTCACTCACTGTTACCTCTAAAACAAACCAGGTCATTCCCATGACATTTCAGAGTTGGAGCCATCTCTGCCCACTTTGGCATAGTCTGCAGAAGGGCTGGGTCCTCCCAAAGAGCCCATCACCAAAGAGAAACCACCTAAAGAAAGCAGTTTGGGGGGGCCGGGCGGTGGCGCTAGAGGTAAGGGGCCTGCCTTGCCTGCGCTAGCCTTGGATGGACCACGGTTCGATTCCCCGGTGTCCCATATGGTCCCCCAAGCCAGGAGCAACTTCTGATCGCATAGCCAGGAGTAACCCCTGAGCGTCACTGGGTGTGGCCCAAAAACCAAAAAAAAAAAAAAAAATCAGTTTGGGCTTCGCTAGGGGTAGAGGTTCTAGCTAACTAGTTCTCATGGGAGAAGGGGAGAAAAGGTGCACCCCTACATTTATGGACACATTTTTGGGTTCAATCCTGACTGTTCCATCTCTCAAGCTACTCCCCAATTCACAGTCCTATGTTTAAGAGGAAAAGAAGCTTCATGTGCTGTGAGAAGCTTCATTAAAAGCATCTGGGTTCCACTTTATTTTTTGTTTGTTTGTTTGTTTGTTTTTGAGCCACACCCGTTGACGCTCAAGGGTTACTCCTGGCTATGCGCTCAGAAATCGCTCCTGGCTTGGGGACCACATGGGGCACTGGGGGATCAAATGGCGCGGTCCGTCCTAGGCTAGCGCTGGCAAGGTAGACGCCTTACCTCTAGCGCTACCGCTCCGGCCCCTCCACTTTTTTTTTTTAATTCTCTATTCTCTATTTCTTAATAACTTTGCTTTCTGTCAACCTGAAACAAATGTATTATGATCAGTTATGTTAACTATGTGATACATTTTCTTTAAATAAATTTTAAAAAATTAAAAAAAAACATCTGGGCTGCTTGTTAAGCAACTCTGTGTCCTGGGCAGTCCCGGTCCCCAATCTCCCTGCCAAGTCTGACACACCCCTCCAGCCAGCCCTCCTCATCTGCCACCATCCCACCCATGCCCCCTTGCGGGGCAGGAGCTGAATATCTCTGAACGTCCTGAATGTCTCCTCAGGAACTCCAAAACTAGGATCCTTCCTTCCCATCTTACAGGTGAGTCACGGGAGTGATCGTCATGACCCGGAGAGTCAGAAATCTCCAAGCACCCAAGCCTCAAACCTCGTGACTTCAGGCTCATCATTCTGCTCCGCAAACGTTATTTGGTATTTGGCGCCAGGCAGGTTTGCTGCGGTATAATTGCCCATTGCTCTCCTGATCTCTTCTGTCCTGTTTTCACCCATTAAAGCTACAACATCGCAAACAACACGACTCACAATCTAGTGAGTGTGGTTAACAATGGTGTGTCGTAGATGGTCCTATTTACAGAGAGGAGAAAAATCATCCAAGGAGAGTCTCTCTCTGAGCTGGGTCTGGCGGTACTC